>NW_026732011.1:0-142500 GCF_028476545.2 Physella acuta
TTGATGACTTATTTTCAAATAATACCACGTCACTGATTTAAACCCTCCAGCTTGGCGTAAAAAAAATCCTTCCATCCATCACTTTAACATGAAGGGACGTCACTGCGAAAAAATTGAACTCCCGAGTTACCGGGATTGAAAAAAAAAAGATCAGAAAATAACCTCACTAGTACTTTGATGATGGTGAAATAGCCGGTCGGCTCGGTGAGTGGTGGCCCTTGAAATCACTCCTTCTCTCCCCTATCGGTATTTAGTGTGTCAGTTCCATGCGGATTAAGGCCCTTGACGGTAGTTTATGAGCACTTAGCTCAAGTAGATTTCTTCAATAAAATTGAAACAATCGGGTGAAAGGATATAAGGGTCTATGGCTTGTTGGAAACTCAGTTTGGGAACGTGTTGGAATTACATAAAGGGAGTCAATCCATTCATCCTCGTACTATAATATTTTGAATTTTAAATATATTGTCGTGCACAATGATTACTATAACAATAGCCATAACATTATTATTAGAATTTTTAAATTAAAAAAAATCATAATGGAGAAAAGAAAGTGCTAATTTAGCGAAATGCATCAAACAATTTTTAAAAAATCATTTAATTCTACTTTATTTATTAAAAAAAACAAAATTCTGTGAATTTTTTAAAAAAGCAAAACAATCCCCACCCCGAAATGGAACATAGAAATATAGATTTCTAAACTGATTTTTAAATATAATTTAACTGATTCTCAAAACTAAAATTTTTAATATCGATTCTTGAATTAACAAATACTGACCATTACTTAGACAAATAATGATAAAACTATGCTTTAAAAAAAAAAAAAAAAAAAAAAAAAAAAACGTTACCAATTAACAAGAACTAGGACTTCAAAAACTGATACCCTAATTATAAAAAAATACAGATTCTTAAACATGATTTTACTGATTCTCATAACAAATTTTAATATTGATCCGCGAATTAACACATACTGATCATTACATAGACCAATACTGATATAACTATGCCTACAACTTTACAAACTTAACCAATTCACCTGAAATATGACTCAGAGGCGTAGCGACCCTTCCCGGCGCCCGGAGACAAACTTTTGATTAAGCACCCCCACCCCTCAAACTTTCGATTTGCACCTTCCCCCCCTCCCCCCTCGAACTTTTTATTTGCACCCCCCCCGTCTAACTTTCAATTTGTTTTTCCTACCCATTTTGGCGCCCCCCTAAGGTCGGCGCCCGGGGACCTATGTCCTCCCCCCGCCCCCCCTCGCTACGCCTCTGATATGACTTCAAAAACTGGTACTTTAACTATAAAATCTCGAATAACTTCATCTTCCGTGATATATAATTTAGATCTTGCTGTCTATGACTAATTGTTAGTACCATCAGATATAATGTTTAAATAATGAAAACACTTAACGCACAATTAAGTAAGGTTTGTTCTTTGATGCTTGTGTGTGTTTGTGGGGAAATTGTGTGGTAAAGTGAGGTGTGAGGGTGGTTGGGGGGGGGGGGGGGAGTGACAAGATAATTTGTTTTGACAGAAAGGGCTAATTATTTCGACAAGTTTGATGGCTGGTACAATGACAAGTGTGTTTATGGCGGCAGGTTTTTGTATTGTTTTCTGGGAAGGAGAGACGGTGGTGGGGGTGGTTAGAGGCGTTGAGTGATTTGGTTTTGCGTGAGTTGCGTGCGGAGGTTGATGTCAGGTGGGTGGTGATGAGGTGGGTTTGTTTGTGGAATGTTAACAGCAGGTAGAGGGTCGGGTTTGTTGAAGTTAAGGTTTGGGTTACCGGTTGATGAGAGAAAACAATTCGCATGGGGGGTTGACTTGATGGTTTGTTGGGTTGTTGTTGTTGTAGTTAAAGGGAGGAGGGTGTATTGTAGTTGTAAAAGTTAAAAGGGGGGGGGGGCGAAGGGGGGATTGATTACTGACAATATATGTGAATTGTGCGGGTGTGAGTTTTGAGTTTGAAGGTTTTGTGTGGTGAGGGTTTGTGTGGTGAGGGTTTGTGTGTGAGAGTTGGTGTGAGGTGGGTTAGTGTGGTGAGGGTTTGTGTGTGAGAGTTGGTCGTGGGGTGGGTTAGTGTGGTGAGGGTTTGTGTGTGAGAGTTGGTGTGAGGTGGGTTAGTGTCTGAGAGTTAGTGTGGAGTGGGTTAGTGTGGGGAAGGCTAGTCTGGGGATGGTAAGTGTGGGGAGGGTTAGTGTGGGGAGGGTTTGTGTGGGGAGGGTTAGTGTGGGGAGGGTTTGTGTGGGGAGGGTTTGTGTGGGGAGGGTTAGTGTGGGGAGGGTTTGTGTGGGGAGGGTTAGTGTGGGGTGGGTTAGTGTGGGGAGGGTTAGTGTGGGGAGGGTTAGTGTGGGGAGGGTTTGTGTGGGGAGGGTTAGTGTGGGGTGGGTTAGTGTGGGGTGGGTTAGTGTGGGGAGGGTTAGTGTGGGGAGGGTTAGTGTGGGGAGGGTTTGTGTGGGGAGGGTTAGTGTGGGGTGGGTTAGTGTGGGGTGGGTTAGTGTGGGGAGGGTTTGTGTGGGGAGGGTTAGTGTGGGGTGGGTTAGTGTGGGGAGGGTTAGTGTGGGGAGGGTTAGTGTGGGGAGGGTTTGTGTGGGGAGGGTTAGTGTGGGGTGGGTTAGTGTGGGGTGGGTTAGTGTGGGGAGGGTTAGTGTGGGGAGGGTTAGTGTGGGGAGGGTTTGTGTGGGGAGGGTTAGTGTGGGGTGGGTTAGTGTGGGGTGGGTAAGTGTGGGGTGGGTTAGTGTGGGGTGGGTTAGTGTGGGGTGGGTAAGTGTGGGGAGGGTTTGTGTGGGGAGGGTTAGTGTGGGGTGGGTTAGTGTGGGGTGGGTTAGTGTGGGGTGGGTTAGTGTGGGGTGGGTAAGTGTGGGGAGGGTTAGTGTGGGGTGGGTAAGTGTGGGGAGGGTTAGTGTGGGGAGGGTTAGTGTGGGGAGGGTTAGTGTGGGGAGGGTTTGTGTGGGGTGGGTTAGTGTGGGGTGGGTAAGTGTGGGGTGGGTAAGTGTGGGGGTTGAGTGTGGGTGATTGTCGGAGGGTTAGTGTGTGAGAGTTAGTGTGGGGAGGGTTAGTGTGTGAGAGTTAGTGTGGGGAGGGTTAGTGTGGGGAAGGCTAGTGTGGGGAGGGTTAGTGTGTGAGAGTGTGAGAGGGTTAGTGTGGGGAGGGTTAGTGTGGGGAAGGCTAGTGTGGGGAGGGTTAGTGTGGGGAAGGCTAGTGTGTGAGGGTTAGTGTGTGAGAGTTAGTGTGAGAGGGTTAGTGTGGGGGGGGGGGTTAGTGTGAGGAGGGTTAGTGTGAGGAGGGTTAGTGTGGGGAGGGTTAGTGTGGGGAGGGTTAGTGTGTGGTGGGTTAATGTGGGGAGGGTTAGTGTGGGGAGGGAGAGTGTGGGATGGGTAAGTGTGGGGGTTGAGTGTGGGTGATTGTCGGAGGGTTAGTGTGGGGAGGGTTAATGTGTGAGAGTTAGTGTGGGGAGGGTTAGTGTGTGAGAGTTAGTGTGGGGAGGGTTAGTGTGGGGAAGGCTAGTGTGGGGAGGGTTAGTGTGTGAGAGTGTGAGAGGGTTAGTGTGGGGAGGGTTAGTGTGGGGAAGGCTAGTGTGGGGAGGGTTAGTGTGGGGAAGGCTAGTGTGTGAGGGTTAGTGTGTGAGAGTTAGTGTGAGAGGGTTAGTGTGGGAAGGGTTAGTGTGTGAGAGTTAGTGTGGGGAAAGTTAGTGTGAGAATTAGAGTGGGACGGTTAGTGTGAGAGAGTTAGTGTGGGGAAGGCTAGTCTGGGGATGGTAAGTGTGGGGAGGGTTAGTGTGGGGAAGGTGCTGTTGCAGCTTTGTGAAGCAAAATGTCCGCCATTACAAGGATATGATTGTGTGTGGATTTATGCCTTCTTTTCGGATATCCCTTAAACGCAAGTGTCTTCTAGCTATAAGATTTAGTGCCCCAACGCCTCTCTCTTGAATGATTCACAGCAAATGAATGCAGAAATAAAAAACCTCTTCGTTATGTAAACAAACACATAAAAACCTGCAATTAACAACACAAACACGCGTGCCACGTAAAATATATTTTTAAAACCTCGGAGCAAAAAAAAAAAGAAAAAAAAAACGCAGCAAAAATACCAAAAAAACTTTTTTTTAAGTAACTTCAAAAGAAATTAAACAGGCATTAAAATTTACATTCTGCCTTGTGTTCAATGCAAATTGTACAGACAAACACATGACTTAGTAAAGTAAGGAAGAAAACTGATTGAAGAAGTTTAACACAAAAAAAATCCCTTCATAATCAGAGTAGACTTGGCTCTATAGCGAGTCCGCGTTTGCTGGCCAGTGGTATCGCTAGTTTCATTACATTGCTAATCAAAGTAATTAGGCCGCCTTGATCAGAAACCCAAGTGTAAATAATCATGATTGCATCGTTAATTACGGAGTTTAATTATCGTTTTGTGAGGTGTTGTTTAGTCTGTTTGAGATGACGCCTCGTGTTTAGCTGTGTAAATTATCGTTTATGTTCTAGACGGTCATCTTGATGAAGGGAATCTGGGGTGTGGGGTGGAGTGTGGGGTGCGGGGGTTTGGGGGTGTGAGGTGTGGGAATCTGGGAGTGGGGTGTGGGATTATGGGGTGTGGGGGTGTGGGGTGTGGGGTATGAGGTGTGGGAGTCTGGGAGTCTGGGGTGTGGGAATATGGGGTGTGGGGGTGTGAGGTGTGGGGTTTGGGGGTGTAGGGTAATATGAGAGAGAATGAGGGGGGTGGGTTGGGGATGAAATGAGACAGGTAGGTGGGGGGAGGGGTCTATGATTAAGATTATAGGAATGGGTAGGGTGGGATATGAAATGAATGGGTAGGTTGAATAATGGACGGATATTATGATGTGTGGAGTGAGATGGCATTAGTGTAGCTGTTAGGGCGTAGTCGAGTTGGTAAAGGTATGGTTCCTAAACCGAAAAGCCTTGAGTTCGAACACTTAGGCAGATGAGGCTCGATAGCTGTGGACAGCAACTCTTCTAGGAGAGACAACTCTAAAATCAAACAACTCCTATCTTGTTTGTTCTTGGTTGGACAAAGGCTATGGAAGCAAATCCAAAAAGAAAAGCAGGCTGAAATCAGAGTCAATGGCCTCAATGGCGCATAACCAGTTGACACGTATACTTTGTTGTGTTGGAGGGGATCCCTTCCGACACTAAAATTAAGAACGAAGAAGAAGAAGATTCGTAGCTGTTAAGTAGTATAGGATAAAGTGGAGTGAGTTCGGTGATGAAAATTTAATGGCGGGGGGGGCGGGGGGAATGGAATTTGTGTCAGGTAAGTTTAAGGATTAAAGCGTGGTTGATGAAGGCAAGCTAATTAACAAGTTATTTAATTATTTTTTTCAAAGCATACTACATCAATTCAAGTCGATCGCTTTTCTTTTGAAGATACCAAGAAAGAAATACCAGTCTTTGACTGTGATATAATTTATAATCTAGTACGAAGCTAAAAAAATTCCTTAGCTCAATATAGTACATCGCCGACGGCTATCGGTCAAGGAAGAAAATGACGTTTTATCGGGTTAGCTGTACGACTTTGTGCGTGGGGGTGAGTTGAGCTCACGAAGATGTGAGTCAAGTAAAACAAAACAATAACAACTCACTATCGACTCAGTTTTGTCAAGTAAAACAAAACAATAACAACTCACCATTGACTCAGTCTGGTCAAGTAAAACAAAACAAAATAAACTCACCATTGACTCAGTCTGGTCAAGTAAAACAAAACAATAACAACTGACGTTGACTCAGTTTTGTCAAGTAAAACAAAACAATAACAACTCACCATTGACTCAGTTTTGTCCATCTAGATCGAGACAAGAATCTTTAAGGCAAATGTTACGATCGTATTGTTTTATTTACCAAGGCAAATACAGACAGGCTGCAGTATTTCACAGGCAGATATTCACAACAGATGCAGTATTTCACAGGCAGATATTCACAACAGATGCAGTATTTCACAGGCAGATATTTAAGACAGGCTGCAGTATTTCACAAGCAGATATTTAAGACAGATGCAGTATTTCACAAGCAGATATTTAAGACAGGCTGCAGTATTTCACAAGCAGATATTTAAGACAGATGCAGTATTTCACAAGCAGATATTTAAGACAGGCTGCAGTATTTCACAAGCAGATATTTAAGACAGATGCAGTATTTCACAAGCAGATATTTACAACAGATCATTAAGATAAGATGGCCGGACAAAAATGTCAAAGGAAGAGGAAAGTCGCCGGTCAATGAAGTTCTGGAGGAATAACGTAGAAGACGAAGCAAAGTTGCCCGGCTTACATGGGCACGTATTAGAAGAACTGCCCAAACGGAGTCGGGTGGAGATGTGTTTCTGTAGCCCTTTGCTCCCCAAGCGCAATCAAGAAATAGGAACTTGTCTCAACTTTACTGTGTTGATGTGTTTACATTGCCCCTGCCAGAAGCGTAGCGAGGGCGGGGAGGGGGGTGCGGACCGCACCGGGTGACACAATTTGGGGGGGGGGGGGGGTGACACCGTGGCAAAAAATTGCAAAATGTACAGAAGAAAAAATGCTTTTTTTGCCAGTTACATAATTATCAATTAACTTTAAATAGTCTTTTAAGTACAAATCGACAAGTATTACAGAAGGGTGATGGTGACACCGTGACGTAAACATACTAAATACAGGAAAAACAATGCTACATAAAATTGAATTATTAACAGACTATAGATAAACTCCGTTACTATTACGTCTGCAGTGATAAAAGGCACATACATGTATGTGTATGCGGCATATATTTAAATTACAGGCCTATGTAGGCCGACACACACACACACATAGATATACTTTGTTTCTTGGGGGGGGGGGTGACACCACGAAGTGCCGCTCCGGGTGACACCCAACCTAGCGACGCCACTGACCCTGCACTTTTATTTCATTTTGCATTCGAATAGTTTGTTCCACCTCTTCCGTTAGTATTCATCAATGTCAAATCGTGTTATTGGTAAACAACTAAGAAGCAAGAACTTCGTACACAAAGGTAAGACACGACAGCAAGACAATGGAAACTAATCCAGACAGAAAAGCAGACTGAAGTCGCGTATTACAAGCTAACACAGAATACTTAATAGGGTTCAAGGAAATCTTCAATACTGAATTACAGAGGCGTAGCGAGGGGGAGGGGGGGGGGGGCGGACCGCACCGGGTGACACCATTTAGGGGGGTGACACCAAGGCAAAAAATAGAAAAATATATAGAGAAAAATATATTGAGGGGGGGTGCAAATCGAAAGTGTGAGGCGGGGGGTGCAAATCTGGGGGGAGACACCATTAAGTGCCGCACCAGGTGACACCCGACCTTGCTACGCCACTGCTGAATTATAAGAAACAAGAAGAAAGAAGAATGTACATATTAGCGCACTGTCTATTGACGTAGTATAGTAGACATAAACCATATCCAACTTAATCGCAGTAAACTATCTAAACATCACGTGAATACAGAAGAAGATAATAAAATGAATGTTTACACATACCACGTTAAAGAGTAGCACACATTCATCTACATGCACACATACAGGCATAACAGCTCACACACTAACACACTCATAGCCACAAAAAGCCCAAAGTAATGAAAATCCCACCACCACCACACCTTCATTAACATAGCCTCACAATATCATAAAACAACCACATAAATTTCCAAAACGTTAATTACTGTGATAACACACGATCACCATATCCACTCACAATTTTAGCAATGCTGCATCATAAATTACCCAATTATCTCATTCGATCTAGATTTATCCGAATACACGTCGCATTATATTCAATTGTAAAATGCAACAACAGATCAACTAAACATAATTGAAAACTACATGATACAGTAAACAATGTACGTTTCAAATAATCGAATTGCATGATACATTTTTAGCAGTACATCAGACTTAATCTAATATATTATAGATATAAATCAGCAATATCATTTTTTTTCAGTAATTTTTGAATAATTAACCTAATTAGTGTTTGCTATTTCATGTTCGTGATTATCTGACTGATTCGGATATGACAAGATATATTTGCATCGGAATTAAATTAGATAAAAAAGTTGTTTTTTATATTCTTCCGATGATATCATCTATTATATTCTGCAATGTACTCCATTATATATATATATATATATATATATATATATATATATATATATATATATATATATATATATATATATATATATATATATATATATAAATATGTGTGTGTGTATTTATTTATATATTTATACATACACATACGCAAATGTATGTACATGTTATAAGTATTGAAATTACTTGTTTTTATTTCTGGATGTAAGACTAAAATTTCTTCCGGGAATAACCCCCCCCCCCCTCCCCACCCCCGCAGAAAGTCTACCGCTCTACCTTGCCCTAAGGAAATGGAATTTATGTAAAAAATATATAGACAGTGTCTCCCCCCCCCCCCACCCTCGGAAATTTTAGCACTCCCCCCCACCCTCTTCCGCGGAAAATGTCAAGTGCCCCCCTCCCCCCCCTGAGAAAAAAGTCTGGAAGATACACTGTGTAATACTGTCACTGCTAACGCCCGTATCATTGACTGCCATGATGTTAGACTGTCGTTGTTGTGAACTATCATCCGCCATGTTATCATCTATTGTCTCTGTCGCTTGTCATCTAGCTAGGCTGTCTTTACGATAGACCGACTTCATGTTAGCCGGAACTTCGAATAGACTGTCATGATATTCTAATATAAAATCGATCTCCTGTTCTAATAATTCTCTGTTCTGATAGTTTTTCTATACAATATATATCTTATCTATTCAGCTAGTGCGATTATACTTAGGCATAACATAGTATCGACTATACAATGCCATATATATCATTACTTCTAATAAATCTAGTTTTACCCTTAACACAACTTTATGCTTCAGCAAATCCAAAATCGATGTTTATCATCTATATTTCAGCTAAACTAGAAAAAGGAAAAAAAAAATAAACTAAAATGAGTTAATCTAGTTTTAGTGTCAAACAATAGGTTAAGATTTATTTTAAGCCCTCGAGGAAATATCAAAGACATGTAGCAAGGAAATGACTCCGGAGTGTAAATATTGATTCAAGGGAAGCAACAACTAAGGGGAAACAACCACCGCTACTGTTGCAAAGAGACACAAATCGTAAAACGGCAATAAAATCGGAACACGGAGTTTTTAGTATTAGCCATACAAAAATGGCTAACAAAGGTCGTTTACGTCCTTTGCTTTTGGATATTAACGATTTAGTAGCTGAATGTATTTAGTTGTCGTGACGTCGGTTTTCTTTATTGTTTAAAAAAAGATGTTTCTGTATTGAATGTGATTGTAAAAGACATTAAAAAAAAACAATATATATGCCATTTTCGACTACCCCCTTGAATGATATATTACGTCAGATGTTATATCCATAAACCCCTTCCTCTCGGATTTTATTGTTACAGTTGTAGGAATCAGCCATCCCCAAATTTGACACATTGACTACCGAGACTGTGGTAGAAGTTTTAAACACAACATGGTAGGGGGGAAAAGCATATGATTGCAAACTCAATGAGTCGAGTTTGAACCCTAGAAGATTAGTCTCTTTATCTGGGACAGCAACCAATTTAGAGGGAGGAGGGCACACAAATCAAACAACTGCAAGGGTCGGCGTGGTCGAGTCGGTAAAGCTCATGGAAAAGTCTCGACGGGCTGATGAGGCTCGTTAGCTGGGGACAGCCACTCTTCTAGGAGAGACAACTCCAAAATCAAACAACTGCTGCCTTGTAGTTTGTTCTTGGTTGGACAAAGGCTATGGAAGCAAATCTAAAAAAAAATTGAAGGCTGAAAATCGGAGTCAATGGCCTCAATGGCGCATAATCAGTTGACACGTATAATTAATTTAAAATATAATAACAAATTAAGAACGAAGAAGAGGAAGAAACAACTGCTGTCTTGCAATTGTTATTCGATGGACAAAAGCTAAGGCAGCGAATAAAAAAAGGGCTGAAGTTGTAGTTACTGGCGTATATGTCGCATACCAAAAATATATTACAAGTAGTAATAAAGATGAAGAAAAAAACAACAACGACATATCGACATTCGAAAGAGTTATATACATATACAATGATACATTATATAAACAGTATATCAACACAGCTGGATCTACTAATAGACTTAATTTACAGCAGATTGTCTTACTAGATGTGATTTAACACTCAACTCAAGACCAGACAAATTGTATCTCGATGTCCTAACTTCAAGTCCGTCTAACTATATTCATTTTCTCACCAACGGCCACAGAATCACCAGTAGCATTATAAATCACTTGATATCGTGAGACCTTTTGTCTTAGACCATCACTGTCGGGAGCCCTTTTGTCGGGGAAATTTCCATTGCTCCGATGGGCCTTGGAGCATTGGGTCCCTTACATACCTAGTTCTGACTGGCCTTAAAACCATGGATCTCCTGCCTATCTAGTCCTGATGGGCCATGGAGGCGGTGAATCCCTTACCTACCTAGTTTCAAGGAGGCCTTGCAGACGACTGTTAATTTGATTGTTTGACGGGGGAAGGGGGGAGGGATTTCTTGAGGCAAGTATAACAACATGGTTTTATTCGGGGCCTTTTTATCACAAACCATTTAAACTGGTCACTAGCATATATATATATATATATATATATATATATATATATATATATATATATATATATATATATATATATATATGTATATATATATATATATACTGAAAAAACAACAATTAAAAGTTATGCCTGCTATGTCAGTGGGACGGAGTGGTCTAGCGGTAGAGAGCTGGACTGCTAACACGTAAGTCACGAGTTCGAATCCGGGTTGAAGTCAGTAGACCGTCCCTGAGTCCACCCAACTCTGATGGGTACCTAACTGACGTTAGGAAAAGGCAAGGCGGTTGGGCATAGTGCTGACCACATTATCTCTTCATATGCCGAGGTCACAGAAACAAGTGAACTCTACTTCACTTGCCCCATAGACCGTCAGGTTTGGAAAGGAAACTACTTTACCTGCTATGTCATCTATACTATACAAAGAGAAAACATAAACAATATTTTCACTGATGCACCAACAAAACCACACGTCGTGATAAATTCGCAACAAAGTTCGAGCGAGTAAGAACTAGGAACACGCGAGTTAATGTCAAGGCTACATGTTTCACATACCCCGGAAGTAGAAAACCAAATGACCCCATTGTACCTACAAAATCATTAGCTTTAAAAAAAAAATCTCATTAAATTTGTCTAAGTCTTGAAAGGTTACGTGAGTTTTTTCTTTAAAAAAAAATGATTCAGTTGCTTATACTAATGGCAATCACAACAAACTAATGAAGAAAAAAATTAATTAATGGTCATTTTTTTTTATTTAAAAAATATCAATTTTAATTAAGCTTGTATTTCCATTATCTTATAATCAATAACAGGTCACGAGTTTGCGATTACGCAATACTGACCTTTACCTCCCTCTATAAAACGTTACATTTGATTATAAAAATATTCTAATGTATTTAACGGATATACTATAGCTTCGCACCCCCCGTCGAGAAAGCTCCCCTGTAGACTTCGCATAAAACAAATTTGCATAACGCGAATCGTCTTGAATCTTTTATACAACACAAACAATTTAAAACGACAGATATCAAACACCTGTAAAGTTTACGTCTGCTGAATGTAAAAGTGTTTGGTTCATTAGGCCGGGTAAGCCAACACGTGGGATGTTAAAAAAAACTGGCATGTAACGTTTCTATTGTTTAGCTCACGTGGGCTAACTGATCAAAAGGAAATGTTAAATTAACGAGAGTTTGGAATAAAAAAGAACAAACAAATTAGCACGTTTATTTCAATACCTGCGATATCTCTTGTATAATTAGTGTGTATGTGTTTGTGAGTATGCGGGGGGGGGGGAGATTTTAACTAGTGCCTTTTTTTTAAATGAAAAAGGGTATTGCTATATCAGTTTCTATTTTTCTTGTAATAAAAGTGAGGTCACTTATTTCAAATAGTATCAATATTTTTGTAATGAAAGGGGAGACTACTATTTCGAATAGTTTCTATATTTCTTGTAATAAAGTGGAGGTCACTTATTTCAAATAGTATCGATATTTTTGTAATGGAAGGGGAGACTACTATTTCAAATAGTTTCTATATTTCTCGTAATAAAGGGGAGTATTACTATTTTTGTAATGGAAGGTGGGATAACTATTTCATTAAGTTTCTATATTTTTTGTTATGACTAGGGAGTTCGCGTATTTCTATTAGTTTCTGTATTACTTGTAAATGCGATGAAGTTCACTTATTTTAAAAGTGAGTTTCGTTTTTTTTTTATGTGCCAGCAGGGGAGATTATTTAGAAATCCTACAAATAAATCGTTTTTTTTTTAAAATTTAGTTTCTCTCTGACTGGTGGCTCCTTACAGGTGGTCTTAAGATAGATGAGTGTATATTGTAATGAGGTATTTTCAAGACAAACAAATTACACACATACGGTACACTCATATACACAAATATATGGTAACATATATATATATATATATATATATATATATATATATATATATATATATATATATATATATATATATATATATATATATATATATTCTTTCCACATGATGTCGATTGATGGTCACCTATGGTGATGCAGAAGGATTACTTCTTACCCACCTAAGACCCCAACCCCATGTCTACACCCATGCATACAACAGCCACTCAAAACTTTAGAACCTCTGTATATCATAGCCTACCCTAGTTGACTCAGCGAAAAAAAGTGCCCACCTTGTTGAGGGCCGGCCTTATGGGCTAATGCTAATCCTTTTCCAATCACCGATAATATATCTGAATGATTAATGACCCTCGGGTCGATCAATGCGATTGACGATTAAAATCGCTAAAGAAATCGCCCCCCCCCCCCCTCACCAACCCGTTCAACTTTCTTCACTCCCTTTTCTAACCTACTTAACCGAAATTTCAAACATGAGTTGTTAAACATAAAACGTCTAATTAAATTATTTTACTTTGAATAAACGAACACTACCAATTACCAATTAGTCTCCATTAATTATGAAGAAACAATAATGGCTTTATTAACTTGTTAGAAATTATTTTGAAAAATCACTTTCTTTTTAAAAAGGCTAACACGGGTCATTCATCGGCGTTTCGTTTCTGTCATAGTTTGAGGTAAAAGACAGGGTTTAATTAAAATGTTGAGGGCAACGTTAATTAACAATCTGTGTGGGAGGGGATGACGAAAAAAATGGACATTGTTTTTAGGATTTTATTTATTAAGGACTGAAATTGATAATAACGATGCCAAAATGTAATTAGCTACGGATTCTAGTGATTAGAATGAGTGGACGTCTCAGTTTTTGTGAATTCATTTCGAAGGCTAAAATTCAGGTAATATTGCGTGAAGTCATTTATGGACAACAACCACCTCTTCCCCCTAACCCTCAATCTCCCCCTCCCACAGCGTCCCTTCTCATTTAGCGGGAAACACGTGACTTATAGGGCTGTCTAAACATGGATTTTGCAGCAGCCCAGAAATTTGTGAAAAGCCACACAGTTTTCTTCTTCTTCTTCTTCGTTCTTAATTATTAGTGTTGAAGGGGGTCGAGATATCTGCCAGTGGGTTTGAACTCGAGACTTTGTTCGAGTTTATCAACCATGATCTTTTTGCCGACTCGACCACAATTAAGCGTTACGTGTCAACTGGTTATGCGCCATTGAGGCCATTGACTCCGATTTCAGCCTGCTTTTCTTTTTGGATTTGCTTCCATAGCCTTTGTCCAACCAAGAACAAACTACAAGGCAGCAGTTGTTTGATTTTGGAGTTGTCTCTCCTAGAAGAGTGGCTGTCCCCAGCTAACGAGCCTCATCTGCCCGAGGGTTCGAACTCGATACTTTTCGGTTTAGCAACCATGAGCTATACCAACTCGACCACGCAGACCCCTCACACAGTTTTAACTTTTGAGATAAACATCGACATGACCGCTGAATCGTTTTAGTGATACAACACTCTTCAAGTGATCACATTTTGGAAGTAATATTGTCAAGTAATATTCACACAATCTTTCTACCTATCTGTCCTGTGGGTTTTTCCGGTACAATAAAATGTAGCCTAGGCTAAACAGGCAGACATTAAGTCCAACAAAACAGCATAATAAACAGTGTACACATATAGTTATAGGATCGAACACTATGGACACCAATATGTGTATGACTAAACACAGTAGACATCAATAGCTATAAGACCAAACACCATGTACATTAATAGTTATGAGACAAAACACCGAACACGTTAATGAATCAAACACCACAAATGCAAATAATTGAAGAGCAAAACACCAAAACACCAATATCTGTGGCCACACATCAATGCTTATATGACAAAACTTTTAGGCCAATGACAAAAAAACAATAATTGACACCAATAAGGACATGAAGGAATGAAGTGGCCTAGCGGTAGAGAGCTAGACTGCTAACCCGTAAGTCTCAAGTTTGAATCCGAGTTCATTTCAGTCGATCGTCCCTGAGTCCACCCAGCGATGATGAAAGGAAAGCCGGTTGTTCATAGCACTGACCACACTATCCATTCATATTCCGAGGTCACAGAAACAGGTAAACTCTACTTCACTTGCATCAAAGACCGTCAGGTTTTGATGTGGAACTTTACAATTTAATACCGACAGGAGCATTGACCAACATAACCTCATTAAGTGCACCACCAATTAAACTAACAATAGCAAGCACCCATCCACACAGCCAAGAACATACCACGCCAATTTTACCCGACCGATAATTCAACTTCCTGTTTATCTCCTAGTACAATACAAACCTCATACACAGAAGAGCTACACAACAAAACATACTCGTAGCCTCACTTGCGCGTTCAACGTCTGTTGCTCAACATATTCAACGGCTAATTACCCCGCAGGTAAAGGCGGTGGTGAGTACAAATTAATGAGTTTCGTTAAACTACATTTTTTTCCCCAGTATATTCTACTCAAGTTCTAAAAGTTTAAGGAAATATTTCACACAGGTAAAAAAAATACCTGTTTGATGTTAATAGACTAAAAGGTTAAAGGTTAAACAAAGATGATCTAATTAGCCCTTTTTATAAAACCAAAAAAGTAGCAAAAAATGTTTATTAGCGCGGATAAATCCGTAAAACGTACAATTTGGGATTAATCGTCTTTTAAACTATGTACGTCTACCTTTTTTTACAAAGTTATTTGGGCTATTTAAAGCCAGCTATTTAAAGTTAGTCTTTTTTACAAGCTTTTATTTAACTTGCTTGCTCTGTCTAGATCGAAACGGGAGAGCGAAATTTCGGGCATTGTAACCGATCAATTTCTCTGATATTCGACACGTGGATCCAAGACACGATGACAATGCAACATGACATTAAATTAGACTTAATTTCAGTTGTATTTCAACCTTAAAGATAATGCTTTCAATATTTCGTACGTTTTTTTTTTTTTTTTTTTTTTGTAGACTTAAGTTCAACGTAAAATTTAAGGTTGGCGAATGGATCTCGTACAAATTGTTAAACGTAGTACAATTGTTTGTTTTCCAGAACTTTTAAGCATCTCGCATACACTATACACCAGTGGTTCTTAACCTGGGTTCTATCGAAACCCAAGGGTTCGGTGAGTCAGTCTCAGGGGTTCTACGAGGATCACGACATATACCCGACTCATATGATTCACGATCGGATTTTGTCAGTGCGTACGATAAGACTAGTAAGAAGGGTTCGGCGAATGCGCATATGAAACTGGTTGGGGGTTCAATATCTCTAAAAAGTTAAAAAACGACTGTTATATACTTCTATACATACACTGCTATATACCATCTTTATACACATATAATTTAGTGTCTTTGCAATGAATTTTAATCCTTTTTTGTTTACGCTCTTTAGGGTTTCATAAACGTGTGTGAAGATTGAATTTAAGCTAAGACGTATCAATATGTTATTTGCTTTTGGAGTTTGCTTAAGAAAGCCAACGATTTAAAAGCGCGAGATTTGTGTCAGAACGTCCCTATTACATTACTGTTGCACACGCAAAGTGCAATCACACTAAGGAAAATCTCAAGTCTATTTATAGAGCCGACGCTCTGCGGTAATTTCCGTTCTGTGTTAGGTGTTGGCATGGAAGAAAAGTTGGCATGAAATTTAGGAAATAGCAATCGCTCGGTCGACCTGGGAATAAGACGATGGGCTAACCGTTTTAAGGTCGCTGCGAATGTGATTGGTTGCGTTGTGGGGTGACCTAAATACCCGGGGGGGGGGTTATTGGTAGGGAGGGGAGTATGCCACTTCCGGTTTGGTGTTGATGAGTAGAAGAGTAGGGGTGGGGGGGGAGAAATATAATAGGGTCTGATCCTCTTTTTATGATTAAAATAATCACGGATGAAGTGATGTTCTAGTACGTGGTAATGAAAGTATAAATTATTATCCGATGTATCAATGTGTCTTATATACATAGTGTGATGGAACAATTAATTAAGTGAAAAAAGACTCCTTAAAAAATATGGACAGCATACTCACTAGCTATTTCCCACAATCACAAGGTTACATCATGACGTAACAAGGTTACATCATGACATATAGCAAAGCTACTACATGACGTAACAAAAGATGCAGCATGAAGTAACAAGGCTACATCATGACGTAACAAAGCTACTTTATGACGTCATAAAGCTGCACAATGACATAACATGGCTACTACTTGACGATACAAAAGCTACACCATGAAGGAACAAAGCTGCATCATAGTTTAACAAAGCTACGCCATATAGTATCAAAACAACATGATACATACAGCAAGCTACGACATATATTCTCAAACCTACAACAATGAGTCTCAATATACAAGACATATCATACAATGAGAAATTACAGTAATTAGCCACAGAATAAAACGTAGTGTCACAACATACACAGTACATATTCACAAACCCATCGCATACAATCACAAAACTAGAGTTTCTTCCAGGCAACTCTTCATCCCCCCACTCAGAAGAAAGCCAACCCCCCCCTCCCCCCGCCAAACGAAATGGAATTTATAAAGAAAACATATACTTTTTATACTTTTACCAGTGTCGTCCTCCCGGAAAATATAGTCGTCCCCCCACCGAAAATATCAAGTGCTCCCCCTCCCCCTCTCCCGAAGAAAAATGTCTGGAGGAAACACTGCCCAAAAAAAAAAAAAACAACTACATCACAGATTTACACTTCTTTATCAAAGAGCCATAAACCTACAATACAGACTAGGCGACATCACAAGTACACAAAACTACATCATAGATTAACAAAGCCACAACACACCTTCACAAAACTACATCATATAACCACTAGCTCTAGAACAGAGTTACCAAAATACAGCCGAGTCCAAATCTACAGCAAAGAGTCACATACTAAAGTACACAATAAAAAACGCACTGATCAGTAGAAAAATAAAAATTAAAAAAATAAAATGGCTAAACAGAATGGCGCCTATTCTAAATCTAGCGCACCATTCCACTAGTACCACATCCGTTTCTAAACACGGCGAAGGATATCGGGACCGGAAGTTCTAAATCAAGCTTGATTGTTGTCCACACATCCCTGACAAGTACCTGGCCACCCCATTAACACTTGCAGACGATTTTCAACCGCGCGCAGACGAAAATTCTGAGCCAAATTAAAATTATTATTATATTACATATTAATGTAAAGAAAATATTGAACCAAATTAAAACTATTATTATATTACATAGTAATGTAAAGAAAATATTGAACCAAATTAGAACTATAATTACATTACATGGATATTAATGTAAAGAAAATACTGAACCAAATTAAAACTATTATTATATTACATATTAATGTAAAGAAAATACCGAAACACATTAAAACTATTATTATATTACATATTACTGTAGACATGGGGAGACGCCGTGGTCTAGTGGTAAAGCGCTAGACTGCTAAACTGAAAGTCTCTGCAGAACTTCCGTGAGTCTATCCAGCTCTATTGCGTACCTTACGTTAGGGTAACATAGTGCTGTCGAGGTCATTAAAATAGATGAACTCTACTTCATCACGCATCTTGGACAAGAACAGATGAAAGAAAGATGAAAGTTGTCTTATTGTCGATATTTCAAATCTTTGTTGTGTTTTTTCTTTCTGCGTGTATTCAATAACTTATTTGTATTGAGTTTAACACGTATGTTAAGACTCTCAACATTCGCAAACGTTCATTGACATTTCACGAATTACAATGCTACTCAAATTATTCAATTTATTCTTTCTGCACTCATTCATTCCTGCCTTTGAATTATCCTGAACACGAATTTCCGTGACCGGTTTGTACGTTCTTACTTTCCAACATTGTCAGAAAGAAATAATTATAAAAAAAAAAAATAAAAAAAATAATTCTTTTATAAAATGTACACACATTTTTTTAAACGTAAGAACGAAATTCTTTTATAGGAAATGATTATTCAAAGTAAAAAAAAAATAATAATTCAAGCTTTATAAAATTTATAACTTTTCTTTTCGGGTAGTCCAGGATTCTCAAGAAAATGATAATTTAAAAAGAAAGAAAAAATAATCGAATCTTTTTTTTTACGGGTTCCATTAGCCTTAAGTGTGATTGGTGGTCGGACCCTCTTCCATTAGTACTTTTATCTTTCTGTAGACCGTAGCAGAACTCCCCGACAGTGGAATGGAGGTTTAAAAAAAAAACAACACGCGAACGCTCAAGAAGTCTCACGTTTCCTAGAACTTGGACACAATTTATTTTATATCGTTCTCAGTCTGTGATAACCCTAGTCTCAAGATGTCCTCTATAAAGTCACATGTCCTTTTCCCCAAAGTCAAATGTCCTCTATCATTAACGTCACATATTCTCTAGTACCAACGTCACAAGGTACTCTATTACCTAAGTCACATGTCCTCTATCACCAAAGTCACATGTCCTCTATCACCAAAGTCACATGTTCTCTATCACCAAAGTCACATGTCCTCTATAGAGTCATGTCCTCTATCACCAATGTCACATGTCCTCTATCACCAAAGTCACATGTCCTCTATAGAGTCATGTCCTCTATCACCAATGTCACATGTCCTCTATAAAGTCACATGTCCTTTTACCCCAAAGTCAAATGTCCTCTGTCATTAACGTCACATATTCTCTAGTACCAAAGTCACAAGGTACTCTATTACCTAAGTCACATGTCCTCTATCATCAAAGTCACATGTCCTCTATCACCAAAGTCACATGTCCTCTATAGAGTCATGTCCTCTATCACCAATGTCACATGTCCTCTATCACCAAAGTCACATGTCCTCTATAGAGTCATGTCCTCTATCACCAATGTCACATGTCCTCTATCACCAAAGTCACATGTCCTCTATAGAGTCATGTCCTCTATCACCAATGTCACATGTCCTCTAAAAAGTCACATGTCCTTTTCCCCAAAGTCAAATGTCCTCTGTTATTAACGTCACATATTTTCTATCACCAAAGTCACAAGTCATCTATCACCAAAGTCACATGTCCTCTATCACCAAAGTCCCATGTCCTCTATCACCAATGTCACATGTCCTCTAAAAAGTCACATGTCGTTTTCCCCAAAGTCAAATCTTCTCTATCACCAACGTCATAAGTCATCTATCACCAAAGTCACATGTCCTGTCAACTAAGTTACAAGTCATCTATCACTTAAGTCACATGTCATCTATAAAGTCATATTTCCTCTATCACAAACTTATCATGCCCTCTATCACTAAACTCACAAGGTATCTATCACAAAAATTAAGATGTCCTAAATACAACTACACATAGCCCTATATAACCAACATCACGAGCTCATTTATAACCAACATCATGTTTTCCTCTATAACCAACATCTCGATGTCCTATATTAGCAAAATCATGATTAATGATGTTACCAACATCCCAATTTCCTATATAATCAACATCAAAATTTCCTGTATAATTAACATCATAATGTCTTATATAACCAACATCACATTATACTTTATAGCAAACATCACGATGTCCTCTATAACCAACATCACACCACATTCGCCGGCAGTAATTCGCCATGGAGTGCTATCTCTACCTATTTATCCGCCCACTGTAAAACCTAGACAAATATTTCGCCAATGTAATCCCTGTCTACATTATCATTCGTTTCATCTACCCTCTGCCCTTGTTATCAATGGTCTCTATTTTATTGTAACCACTATGCCCATATTAATATGCCATTACAAAATTATTCGCCTTTGATGCCATCTGCCCATTTTGTAACACGCACACGATATTCTATTTCCACGTCGTCATCTATCTTAATGCCCACTGTCATTTTTTCCCCAACTACAATCCCTCCTGCCTTCAATGCCCATTAACCATATCATAATTCCAACTACAAATATCATACCCAACCCCTAAACAACATGACGCATTTATCACGTGTTATCAATCATCCAATCAAAAACAAACTACTTCGACTATCTTTAAACCTCGACTCAAACAACCCCTTCCCTAGTGACACTCACGGTAAATTAATTATTCCTCGAACCCCAACCGCTCCTATTCCCTCGACCACTAACCCTCCTGTATCCACAGAATCTAACATTAAATATCTTCAAAAGACATCATCGCATCGCTAATGAACGCGGACCTCCGTGGGTAATTGTGGAGAATCCCGAACAGGGAAACACATTTAAATAATTTACTTGAAGCAGACAATGGAAATAAATCACACAATGCAGCGGAAAGCCCACTTAATTTTGTCGGCATCGTTTTATTTTATTTATTTCAATTTTCTTTTTCTTTCTCTTTATGGACAAAGAAAAGAAAAAAAAAACAACCAACGTTTTTACAATGAGCACAACAGGACATTAAGGTTTTAAAAAAAATATTTTATTAAAAAATGAGATTAGTTGGATTATTTTATTATGTGGAGACACAGGAAAGCTACTTCATGTTACAAAATGCCCAGCGAAATAAATCAATATCGTAATATAATTTTTTTTAATTTAACATTGTATCTTTTCAGTTGAGTTTTTGAATGTTTTACGGTAGAACCCGAATTTCCTTATCAAAGACTAGAGAGTATTTCACATGTGTGAGCTTTATTATGGGGAATAGCTAGCACACAACGATATTGTATCACATGTTACTTTGTCAAATACATTAAAGAATGGCCACAGTATAGTAATGCCTAAGCGACTCAGAGGGAATGGGGTGGGGGATGTTAATTAACATTAGCCAGCAAAAATGTTGGAGCAAAAGGTTCCACTGCCCCAGTTAAGTTAAACACACACACACGAGCAGACACACACAAACACACACATACATACATACACACACACACACACACACACACATATATATATATATATATATATATATATATATATATATATATATATATATATATATATATATATAGTGTGTGTGTATGTGTGTGTTTGTTTAAATTAGTACACATACAGATACGCTAGTGCACTACTGTCGTTAGAAGTAACGCTTAACACATTCTGTGTTTGTGAGTGTGTGTGAGTGCGTGTGTGTGTGTGTGTGTGTGTGTGCGGCAAGAGAGGGGGAGGGGTCCATAGGCAAGTTCATCAGCTAAATAATCTATTACCGTTGACTGCGTCTATTCTTAATTCATGAACCTGTAGACTGTGTATACCACTGAAAACTCACTCAGATACATTTGTAGACATTATACGGTATGTATGCATCTGACTTTTGCAACCAATGGCAGGACAATAGTGATTACCTTCCCCTGTCTGCTTATTTCCTGGCTCTAAGCCTATATTTGTTCTTAAAGTTCAATTTCCATGCGACAAAAGGACAGGGGATTTAAGCGCAAACAAGTTATTCCCACACTGTAAATAGCGAACAAAACCTATTACCCATGGATGAAATATTAAATATAATTATCTATACTCATAGATCAAACACTAATTATAATTATATATACACATGGAAATAACACTAATTATAATAATCTATACCCATAGATCAAACACTAATTATAATTAATATTTTTGTCTTCTGTAGGTCAAGCGTGACCATCGCGGGATCAAATTGTATTTAACCTGCAACTTCTTAAGATTATGGATTATCTCTGTTTCGGCATATTACGCATTCTCTAAGTAGTTGTAACCCAACACCAATACAGCAATGAATTTTTTATAGTTTTTATTCTAATGAAGTAATACGTCATAGTAAAAAAAAAAGAACACACAATTGTATTGTTTAATTCAAAGAGAAACAAAAATAATAGAATGTTTATTAGGAAGAAAACAAAAGCATTATTTGAGACTTCTCTGTTGGGTTTTAAATTTCGAAATCTTGATACACTAACCCATGTATCATGTAGCTGCTTGACTTGCGTAAATGGGAAACTACTAGCAAAGTTTATTTCAGGCATCTCTACAGAGTGGAAGGTGGGGAGAGGGGGGGGGGGGTTGAAGTGGCGGAGACCCCTCCCCCCCCCCCCCCCCGAACAAAATATAATTTATATAGAAAATATTTACTTTTACCTGGACTGTACCATATCTACACAAATAACATTACTTCTACTCTGTACTCTAACAAAAGTTGAAGCCTATACCTCTGTGTATATCTGTTGATGGATCTATTATCCTCTGTGTGATTTACATATATCATGTACCTCTTTGTCTGCAACCACAGATTTCGATTATCCGTTAAAACCGTTAGGCAAAGCACAACACGAATCTATCGGATAAATAAAAACCAAATCACATTCTTCAAATCCCAGGCTCAAATTATCGTACACATAAATCAAATTTGATCGCATTTTCTAACCAAATAAAGCGGCATCGCAAACTTGAAAAGAAAAACTTTCATCATCTTCGTCACGTCGCTAAAAGATTATACACCATTTTTTTATTTGGCCTTGTTATATAAACATCAAAATGATTACATATCTGAAAGTTCTTATTTAATCTTTTTAAGAAGTTTATTTATATATTTTTTTTCAAATTTTAAGTTAAACATAAATCTAATTTACAAAACATATTATTTACATACATATATTTTTTTCTCTCGTAAAATCAGTTTAATTTTCGAATATTTTGATTAACATCAAGACCGCATTAGCAGACAGCTAAAATCTTCAAGCAACAGCTAACCCGCTTAATGAATTAATTTACACTTTTTTTGCATCCTTTTAATAATCTCCACGCCTATGGCTCGATGGATTAAGCTCAGGAAATTTAGCTCTCTCACACACTTGCAGCTGGGGACCGTGATGTATTGATCGTCGCGTTTGTTGGGCAAGAGATAAAAAGAGATAGAGTTGTCTTTTTCCTGATGCTCGTGGTAGAATAGTTTCATTGTCTCTAGGTATTGACAGATAACGTTGAATCATTCTTTACCGGTCAATATATATATATATATATATATATATATATATATATATATATATATATATATATATATATATATATATATATATATATATATATAATCTATATATATCTTTAACTTACACAAAACCTTTGAGATCTTAATCAGAAAAATGCCCTACCTAACATTTATTTGCAATCCTCATGCAAATTACACAACGTTCACATGAAGGTGTATTGTATGTTATATATGCCGATATGTAATCACTTTGTAAGGTTAACAATGAGATATATCCTAACTTTGTTATGTATAGTTGTAAACAATACGTTAAACAAGTAGATTTATAGCGTATTTTTAACAATTTGTTTTTGTGATTGATTAAATAACAGACGCTTCATTAATCTTAAGCGATTCATTTACTTATTTAAAGAGAAATATTTCTTTTGTTCTGAAACACAGTTTCTATCCTTACAAAACTACAATTCTAATTGTAAGTCAGATTTCCTTTTCATTCAAAAAGTTCTGCAAGAAAAAAAAACACATCCAACCTTTATATTAATGATCTAATTAAGTACTCATCTACCCTTCATTCCTACCCTATAACATTCTATACACAAAGTTGACATAAAACAAAACTCAATTAGTTACCCACTGGGTTAGCTCATTTATTATTCATGTACGTTTTTATTGAAACACAACTTTTGGCTTCATCGAGTAATTTTTTTAATTAAAAAAAAAACAAGAAAGTGTCTCAATAATTCCTTGCGTAGTTAAAATAAACACCTAATCTTGAATAATAATGAGCTAATTAAAACCGGAAAAGATTGATTTTTTTTTTCTCCTATTGTCATTTCAAGTTCAAACGTATGTTAAGATGGAGTGAAATCGATCAAAAGTAACGTTATTGAGAAATCGATAACTTTATTCCAATCGATTGACTACACTTTGGAAATCGAATAATAAAACAGGGGCATGTCAAGTTTTAAGGGTGCTGTCCGGTTTATACAAATAACGGTTATCACGTGATTTTTCGTGTAGCTGATTTTTACAGTTTACTTTATTTGTTTGTTTAATTGTCGGTTTTAATTCGGCGCATTAAGCTTTGGAATTAAACCCAGTTACGCCTTTTAAGCTTGATTTGCCAAGGGAAATAACCTGTAGTTAAAGGACAATAACTCCAACACACAACATTGTTAAGGGTTAAGGGCGGTGACGGTGGAACCATCCAGATTAAGTGTCAATAAAATTGTGTCCGCTCTCTTTAATTGCCTAACTTCGCTGAAAATGTCGCCAAATTTGTTTATTTGTACTTTAGAAAATTGTTTTATTTCTATTTTCTACGGGGAACCACACGCTATAAAGCTGTTACGACAAAATGGACAGCTATTTCAGCAATCTCACCAACACCGATAACTACAACTACTAGCTTGTAGTAACAAAACAAAGAAATAAAACCCCAAAACAAAACGACACAATCACGTTTCAAAAAGTAATCGAAAATTTCTTCTTTTATTGATCTATTTTGTACTTTATTATACCGCATATTTCACTTCCCACGACTATAGTTTCTCTATTTCTTTGTTTATTATCTCTAAATCTTTATCTTTCTTTATTTTCTCACTCTTCTACTCTCAAGGTTTTCCGTTTCTCCTTATCTTCTTGTGTTTCTTTCCCTCACTCCCGTGTTATTGTTTACATTCTCTTTTACTTTTCAACCTCCTCCTCCCCACATATTATATTTGTTTGTTTTTTTCTCTTTATATTTAGCATAAAAGAATATATTAAAATCAAAAAGATTCATCTTAGACCTAGCAATCCATTGTGCAGATAGGGATGTACTCTCAGCCGCCTTTACTTCCACTAACGTAAGTTAGATACCCATCAGAGTTGGGTAGACTCAGGGACATCCCCGCTGATGAGAACCCGGATTCGAAGTCGAGACTTACGGGTTAGCAGTCTAGCGCTCTACCGCTAGGCCACGCCGTCCGGTTAAGGACATACGCTCAGCAAAAAATTACTAAATTCCTGATTGTTCGTCATAAATGCCAAAAATAATTAAAAATTGTGGATTTCTCTCTCACTGCCTCTCTCTCTCTCTCTCTCTCTCTCCTTCTCTCTCCCTCGCTCTCTCTCACTGCCTCTCTCTCTCTCTCCCTCGCTCTCCTTCTCTCTCCCTCGCTCTCCTTCTCTCTCCCTCGCTCTCTCTCACTGCCTCTCTCTCTCTCTCTCTCTCTCCTTCTCTCTCCCTCGCTCTCTCTCACTGCCTCTCTCTCTCTCTCTCTCTCTCTCTCTCCTTCTCTCTCCCTCGCTCTCTCTCACTGCCTCTCTCTCTCTCTCCCTCGCTCTCCTTCTCTCTCCCTCGCTCTCCTTCTCTCTCCCTCGCTCTCTCTCACTGCCTCTCTCTCTCTCTCTCTCTCTCCTTCTCTCTCCCTCGCTCTCTCTCACTGCCTCTCTCTCTCTCTCTCTCTCTCTCCTTCTCTCTCCCTCGCTCTCTCTCACTGCCTCTCTCTCTCTCTCTCTCTCTCTCTCCTTCTCTCTCCCTCGCTCTCTCTCACTGCCTCTCTCTCTCTCTCTCTCTCTCCTTCTCTCTCCCTCGCTCTCTCTCACTGCCTCTCTCTCTCTCTCTCTCTCTCTCTCCTTCTCTCTCCCTCGCTCTCTCTCACTGCCTCTCTCTCTCTCTCTCTCTCTCCTTCTCTCTCCCTCGCTCTCTCTCACTGCCTCTCTCTCTCTCTCTCTCTCTCTCCTTCTCTCTCCCTCGCTCTCTCTCACTGCCTCTCTCTCTCTCTCTCTCTCTCTCTCCTTCTCTCTCCCTCGCTCTCTCTCACTGCCTCTCTCTCTCTCTCTCTCTCTCTCCTTCTCTCTCCCTCGCTCTCTCTCATTGCCTCTCTCTTTCTCTCCCTTTTTCTCTATCCCCCTCTCTCTCTCTCTCTCTCTACGAACCCCACCGTCCTATTTACACCCCATCTTCACCGATCTCCATCCACTACCCTACCATTCTTATCTCTGTTACTTAATACCATCTTACTCTACTAACCCGGTACTAGCCCAATTCTTATAAGTTCTACCCTGAGGCACCCACAGAAAAAGCGAAAGTAAAACAAAAACAAGAAAAGAAAAAATTTATTATCCTTCCTCATCCTAACCCTTTCTTGTATCATAAATACATTCCTTTCTCCCTTTCATTCTTGATCGTCATTCCTAGGGCATATGAGGCTCGATCAGAGTTTCTTTTAGGCATCTCTTCGTATATATATATATATGTGTGTGTAGGGGGTTAGGTGAGGGGGAGGGAGCCCCCCGAATAAAGTCTACCACAGACACCCCCCTCCCCCCAACGAAATGAAATGTATATAGAAAATATAAAAGTATACACTTTTCCAGTGTCTGACCACCCCCTCCCACACACACACACACACACATCCGAGAAAAAAAGTCTGAAAGAAACTCTGGGCTCGATAACTTGGGACAGCAACCCATCCAGGAGATCTAACTCCACAGTTAAACAACTGCTGCCTTTCATTCTGGTCTTTAATGGACAAAGACTCTGTAAATCCAGTAAAATAAATCAGACTGAAATCGGATTCAACGACCTGTATGCTGCTTAACAAGTTGACACCAGCATTTCATTGTGTTGGAGAGAATGTTATCTAACATTACAATAACTAAGAACGTAGAAGAAGGAGAAGAGATCGTCCTTTTATTCTATTCACCCCTTTCCTAAACTAACCCCCTCCCTCAAACTCGATTCCTCTTTCCTCTTCACCACCCCCCCCCCCCCACTCCCTCCCGTATTCACTCTATATCTCAGACGTTCAGCTAAACTTCAAGGGCCAGTAACTCCGCCACTTTATGCGACAGTTATTCCCCTTTGTTTTCTCCCCGCCGGTATCGGCAATAAAAATAAACCCCACTAAACCGAACCCGAAAGGGACAGAATCGATACATAGACTTGAAAGGAAATTGGAAGTCACAGATGACAAATGATCCAATCGCACTCAGCACCTCTAGCGCAGCGACCCCCGTTGTGCTCAAAGTCTAGTTAACACAAACATTTGAAAGATTAAATTTGTAGAGGGTAGTGTCTAGTCCGGGAACAGCACAAAAGTGATTTGGGCGGAAATTGAAAGCCCTTGCATAGCTTGACTTGTTTATTTAAAAGTAATAAGGGGAGATAAGTTATCAAGGGGCGCTAACTTTTGGTAGACGAGATTAAAAATTAAAATATTGAACTTTAGATGCACAATTTTCACGGCCAGACTACTGTATATAAGAATAACTTTTATCTAAAAACATTAATTATGATCTAAAAATGAAACGCTAAGTATATTTTTAAATTAATTATGGACGGTTATTTATGTAGAAAACTTTCAGTAAGTTTTCTTTTGCCAAGAGCTAAAGTTATTATAGAAAATTAACGCGCAATAATTATTAATTATTCTCTTCGCACAAAATTAATTACTTTAATTTTGGTTAATTAAATTTTATGAAATTATAGAAGATATATCATATTTAAATTAGATGGATAAATTCCAGATTATGTTGCAAGGAAAGATAACTCATTGACGATCTGATTTCAAATGTTCATTAAAGGTTACATGCACTATTTTTTTCAGTATTTCTCTCTCTTTCTCTCTCTTTCTCTCTCTCTCTCTCTCTCTCTCTCTCTCTTCTCTCTCACTCTCTCTCCCTCTCTCTCTCACTCTCTCTCTCTCTTTCTCTCTCTCTCTATCTCGTACAATTCGAGCAATGTTATTAAGCCAAGATGTACTCAGCAGGATGATGAATCAAATATTTTCTCTTGCCTAATTTGTCCCCTCCCTCCATTCCCTCCCCCCCCCCCCCCACACACACACAGTAAAAAAAAATTCGAGGGTTATGAAAATGCGAACTAAAAGGCCTAGCAATGATTAGAATAGTTGATCAGCAACTTAAATGTAATATATATATATATACATATATGTATATATATATATGTATATAAATATATATATATATATATATATATATATATATATATATATATATATATATATATATATATATATATATATATATATATATATATACATATATACATATATATATACATATATACATATATATATATATATATACATATATATATATATATATATATATATATATATATATATATATATATATATATATATATATATATATATATATATATATATATATATATATATATATATATATATATATATATATATATATATATATATATATACATATATATATATGTATATATATATATGATATATCTAATATATAAAGCTCAGTTCTGTATGTAATGCATTTGTATGTCGTTGGAATTGTACGATTTTAAGTGTTAGAAAAATTATCGTGCGCATTTGTCTAAATTTATGAGCTAAAAAATTACCATTGAAAGTGTTGGGAAATAATTTTCATTTTTCAAATTATAGTAATAATTGTCGGCATGTTCATTAAACACAAGTTTTAAAAAAAATATCATCTTTTACAAAAATTCTAATTATGTCTTTATTTAGTCCTATAGCACTTACTTCCCTTTGATAAATTAGGAAAAACACAATTACTTCCCTTTATAAAACAATTGCATTCCGTGAAAATAATTTACTTTTTAATTACTTTGTTTTGGTGTTGGGAAAAAAAATAATTACATAATTAGCGGGGATTGATCAAGTGCAAATGTTGTAGGTATTTTACGGATAAGCTTGGAGTATTAAAATTGTTTATTAAATTGAAACAGGCGCGTTCGTTTAAGTGAGTGCAAAAGACTGTGATTAAGTTGGGGTACTATAGTCGTTCATTAAGCTAAAACAGGTGATTCCGCCCCGGGCGTTTATGTTCGCGTTAGTGTTTTCTTTGTGTTTAGGTGGGTTTGCGTTAGTGGTTGCGTTTTAATTTGGTTCGTTTTTGTTCTTTCTTTTTTCGTTTTTGTTTGTGTTTTTTTTTTGTTTGGGTTTGTATTTGTGTTTTTGGTTGGTTTTGCGTTTGGATTTGGTTTGTTTTCGTTTGCTTTTTTCGTTGATTTTTTTTGTTGGTATTGGTGTTTGTGGTTGGGTTTGTTGTTAGGTTTTTGTTTTCGTTTGCTTTTTGTTTGTTTTTTTCTTTGTGTTTGTATTGGTGTTTGTGGGTGTGGTTGTGTTTGTTGTTAAGTTTTTGTTTTCGTTTGTATTTGTAATTGTGTTAGCGTTATGTTTGCGTTTTGTTGTTTTTGGTTGGTTGTGGTTTGGGTGGGCAATGCCGGGTTTATGATGATTACTAAACACACAGGTAATGGTCTTTAACACAAAGGTTTTTCACAGAAGCCAGAGCAGGGCCTGGCCGGGACGGCTAGTATATATATATATATATATATATATATATATATATATATATATATATATATATATATATATATAGGCCCTATATATATAACAAAGTTATGCGAATTTGAGCTAGTGTTTTATACTAAGGGAAATAATTCATGAATTACACTTGTTCCGCAACAAGTATATTAAAACGGTAAATATAATTCAGTCCGAAAGTAATAAGCAAATCTTTCAAACACAATACAGGCGTGTAATGGACACATTTTCGATGAAGAGAACTGTTGTTATGTTCCACTAGAGTGAACTAATTTGTATAGTTCAATGTGAGTATTGAAAGAGCAACACACTGATTAATGTGACGTGTTTGTGTGAGAGACTCTATATTTATTAGGAAGTCGGTGTGTGTGTGTGTGAGTGTGTGCGTGCGTGCGTATAATTATAAAGTTGTGCATACAAGTTTTTAGGGTTGAAATTAAAAAAAAAAAAAAATTATAATTAAAGATAATTTTTGTGTACATAAAAATAGTCTTAACATTATACAATACAACAATGAACAGCGAAAACCTTCATGTTAAAAAAAGAACTAGGGGAAGTAATCAAGGTTATTAATCAAGAATCACAATTTCGTTGTTGCGTCCCCTTCATCAAACGAGATATTTTATAACTGAAAGTCAGCAAGTAAAGATCAAACATTATTATTCACCCTCCTTATTACGAAATAAAGTATTATCCAAACATAAGTAAATTACAGAGCCAAGGGTTTAGGCGCATAAACCCTACAAATATCGAGACATGAATCACAATAACAAACATGTAGATTCAATTACACATCTAATTTACATTTAGGCAATTTTTTTTCGCAGTACCATTTTGACCTCTTCAAATTTCTTATTGGGAATTTCCATTTCTCAATTCTCCAGATAATATCAGACATGTCTTACTAAATCCCCAGACTAATTTGTTAAAGCCCTAAAGGCAGAAGAGAAATTTATTTCTTTTTTTCCATTAAAATAGTCAACGTGTATGAAATTAGACTGCCCCTATACCTCTACTCTCCGTGTACTCTTTTCTTCAAACGAACTTTCTTTGGAGATGGTCTTATATTTAGTGCATGTTTTCTTATGTTTTTATTCTTTGAATTGAATCATTTTTAACAATATATATATATATATATATATATATATATATACATATATATATATATATATATATATATATATATATATATATATATATATATATATATATATATAAATTGGTTGTTTAAATTAGTAGACATACAAGTACACTTAAACTGAAAGTGTTAATTTTTTTTTTAGTTCACTTTTAAGGTTTTTAAGCACTAAACGCTATATTGATCGTAATTTGCTGTTATTTCAGTTTGATGATGAAGAGTAAATTATATCTCAAGTATTCTGTCTTTGGCCTACAGCTCATTCCAAAAGCAGCCAGACTATTAAACAATATAATCTACTTTTTGAGCCATCCTGTATTTAACCATATTATCCCTGTCTATTCGAGTCACTAACCCGTATTATATTGTATGTAATTTAATCTCCTCCCAGCGCAAATTCCTTTCTCCCAAAATTCAGCGTGAAAGAGGAAGTTGTCGGAGCTATGGTTACGAGAAAATTTACTTTAGGTAAGGCTGAACTCAAATGATACCTGATGACAATCAATATTAAATTTTAGACAATTATATATTGGTAAAAAAATAAAATAAAAACTTATTTTTAATTTTTAAAAGATGTGCAATGTCTAATTAATTACTTTAATTAAATTATAGAACAAGTTATTAATTTGCTCCATTTAATAAACAGTTAAAATATAATTGAAGGTTTTATGCCAATATCTGGATACAGGATGCAATTAGGGTCGCCTCATATTTTAAATTATCAGTTAATTATCAATGCGTTATACAATTTAATTAATTTTCAATTTATCAGTTTTTTTTGCTTCAATGTAGGAATATACCCCCCCCCCCCCCCTCCCAACGCACACACTTACCCGTCACATTAAAGATATAGCTAGTATGGTGTTAAACTATTTAGCTTGATGATAAACCAATTATATATATATATATATATAATTATATATATAAATATATATATATATATATATATATATATATATATATATATATATATATATATATATATATATATATATATATATATATATATATATATATATATATATATATATATATATATATATATAGAGAGAGAGAGAGAGAGAGAGAGAGAGAGAGAGAGAGAGAGAGAGAGAGAGAGAGAGAGAGAGAGAGACTAGAATACTGTTCGAACACTTGCAACACAACTCTTATAACGTCAGTACGGTTTGTGATGTTTGACATTGGGTTGGCCGATCTTATTTTAACGATAGATAATCTTGCCTTGCTAAGAAGACACAATTACTTGGGTTAAGGCCCTTTGTAAGCGAACAATGTTATTTCATATATATATATATGTATATATATATATATATATAGGCCTATATATATATATATATATATATGTATATATATATATATATATATATATATATATATATATATATATATATATATATATATATATATATATATATATACGTGCTTATTTATCAATATTAGGACCGACATATTACTACATTTAAATACTTCAGTTACTATTCTATATTTCCAATATCTAAATTTTAAAATCTGTAAGGGCGGTATCACCGTAGAAGAGAAAACAAAAACAACAACAAAAAAACGGGACAACTCACTTCGGGCGTTGTGTGAGACCTCCGTTAAAATATCACGGAAGTCCGGGTTGTAGTTGAACTCGCGGTTGTACGGCTGGCGTCCGTACGTTGCCTTGTATTCGACGAACACGGCCTGCACGGCGAAGTAGTAGTCGCGTTTTTTCGTGTTGGTCGGCGCTTTGTCGTCGAAGTAGAGCAGGCCGATGTTCTTCCAGTTGTAGTGCCGGAGCATCTTTATTGTGAACTCAGCGCCCTTGGCCAGGACTCCCTGAAATGGAATTCATTTGTTGAGTTACTTCATCTTGTCTCTGAGAAATAGGGCTGGTAAGTAGGTCACCAACCTGTTCTATATGGCTGGTAAGTAGGTCACCAACTAGTTCTACGGCTCAATAAAACCTGCATGAGCCATAGAACTAGTTGGTGACCTACTTACAAGCCCTATAGCTCATGCAGGTTTTATTGAGCCGTAGAACTGGTTGGTGACCTACTTACCAGCCCTATTCTCATTGGATAATTTTATACGTTTTTTTTACTTATCGCTGCTATTTCGAGTCCTGATTAACCGCGATAAAGGTAGGACGAATGTACGTGGAAATTAAGGTATTTTTCCTCTTTTGCAGTTCTGCTAGTTATTCGGGTAGTTGAAATCGATTCCATATGTTGAAACTTGGAATTTTAGAAGTTTAGCGCGGAGAATATTGTTACCAATATTTTAGAGGGTGAACTTTTAGAATTGGATGAACATTAAATCACATGTTGGTAAAAATTTTTTAAAAATTACTGTAGACAAATGAATTGATATTTTCAATATTTTTTTTAACCTACAAAATCACAAAACGCGTTTTTCTGTTTCCTTAATAAATAATCATGAAATTGTGGTTTTTTTTTTTTTTTTTCAAATATCACTTTGACAAAAGCAAAAATCCTAAAAAACGTGTCTCAATTTATATCTAGATAAACAATTCTTAATTATAGTTTTGTTTAAGATTAACTTGGAAGAATAATAAAAAAAAAACAGTGCCTTAAAAATACGTTTCAAGTTATCCCAATTAAAAACTTATTGAAATACATCTGTTAAAGTTTAACTTGGACTTATACAAAAGTAAGTGCCCTCTTAAAGTAAGAAAAAGTTTCCCTTTCAAACCTGACGGTCTATGGGGGCAAGTGAAGTAGAGTTCACGTGTTTCTGTGACCTCTGCATATGAAGAGATAGTGTGGTCAGCACTATGCCCAGCCGCCTTTACTTTCCTTAACTCGAGTTAGGCACCCATCAGAGTTGGGTGGACTCAGGGACGGTCTACTGACTTGAACCCGGATTCGAACTTGAGAATTTACGGGTTAGCAGTCCAGCTCTATACCGCTAGACCACTCCGTCCCATAAGTGACTTCTACTTATTCATTAATAAAGCATCAACACACAACAACGTCTAAGGTCTACTCACCTGAACTCGAGTTAGCAGACGATATTCGTTCTTGTCCTGAAAGGCCGCCACCAGCGCCCCTCCCGTCAAAACGGGGATTCCCCAAAAGTATGAAAACCTGGCGACAGGCGCCGCGCTGTATTCACACGCGGGGCCAAAAAACACGTGCGCCGACTTGTTGATGTAGAGGTCAATGGCCGCCAGGGGCCCCAAAGTATCCGAGCAGTTCGAGTTTCGAGTCATGAGTTCAAAGGTGTACCCGTTTAAAATATTCATGCGCCGGACCCGATCCCAGGCCAGCGCTATGGCGGGGTGGGTGATCTTGACGGTCCATGGGTAGTTGCCCTCGAAGGGGAGGATGATCCCCACCCTGATGACCTTGTCAGTGGCGTCGGACGGGAGGGTGGGGCAGTGACGTGCTGATGTCACGGTCCAGTGGTGGTAGGCGAGGCTGAGAAGCAGCCCCAGGCCGAACTCTCTCCAGTTGGAGGGTGCCATCTTCTTGACCTTGATGCTCAATCAACGGCCTTGACCCGTTAAAAAGTCACCATGATTTTTTTGGTTTAATTACAACGACATTGTCTGGACACCATAACTTTCTTTTACACGGAGTAGTTGAAGTCTACATGCCGATTTCAATTTGAGAACACAATTGTAAAATAAAGCTATTAATTTATTTTTTTTAAATTGTAAACTTATGTATACAGATTATTAAGTTTTTATATGTTGACTGGTATATCAAAGCACATGAAAAACAGCAGCAAAGCCAAATCTTAGACGCAAATAACAGTTTTCACGTTACTATCCTAATATATAGGCCTACATAAAGAACTGGTCTACGCTAAAAAATACGCAAATACCAGTAATAGTGTAAGTCTAGTCTTAACCCGAAGTCATTAAAATTGACTTTTGAATTGCTATACTCTAATAGGAAATTGTTAATTAGAAAAATCAACTGACCAGTCGGGTGATCGCGAGAATAAAATAACTACTTCAGTGATATGATGCACCATTGGAGCGAATTTCTACCAACGTGGAAGATAACGGATCTGTCTACTAGTAAAAATATAGGAGTTGAATATCATCGACTGTACTTTGCGAACTGCGAGTTGGAGAGCGTTGCTCGAGTGGGTATGCCCGTATAATAAAAGTTATAACAATAACCTAATGCTGACCTGTGGGTCGATAGGGCAGATGTAGTAGAGTTGATCTGATATTCTAACTTCCAACTAGTTTAGTTACTACTATACCCATACGACTTTACTGTTCGTAACTTGAGTCAGGTACCCAAAAGAAGTTGGTAAACATATGATCGTCATAAAGACGCAATTCCAGGATTCAAACTCGACACGCTCGGGTTCAAAGTCGAGCGCTCTACCATCCAACCATACCGCGGTTAAAATTTCTTCTCTACCTTTCATTTCTGTAATCATTTTTTTTTTCTGTAACTTTATCTGTTTATGATTTTATATAAAACCCGGTACGTTTTTTAATATGATTATTTCTGAAAACATCTTCCACCGTCAATTTCGCCATCCTTTTTAATATTTGAACCAGTCATTAATTCCACAGGAACTGATACACGAGTTGCCTAGGGCGTTCTTTCAAAGGCGCTGCTGTTATTCAAGACTCTCATTTTACCAGCCAATTTATTAAAATTTAATATCTATCTTGTTTGATTAATGATATAACCCTTTGTGGAGATGGAATCAAATCTGGTATGACACACCTTGAATTTCTGTATTTTGGTATTAAATTCCTTAAACTATTTTTGCATCTACGTTTCAATGCATAATTTATTGGTATTGCACACAAAATATTAGAGATTATATTTTTTTAGTGAAATTCATTTCCTTTCGGGAATATTAAGTTTCGGTTTAACTATATTGTCTTTACAAGAAAAATTTGTTAGATATTTTTTTTGTTTTTTAATTTTAAATGATGTGACAACTTGTTTTATTTTATTACCGTTCTGGGTTTGGTGTTCTACTTTATCCAGGTCGGATTTAGACCAGATATTGCATTGCACCGTTTGACGTATGGGACCTTTTATATTACAAGTGGCTGACAAATAAAATTTATCCCATGACTAGAGAGTTAAACGGGAATTGAAATTTTACTATGTAATTTGTTGAATAATTTACATTTAAATTGGAATTCATTTTGTATTCATAATAAATTTAAAAGTTCAATGCACACTTTTTTAAAAATGCCTCCGAGAAATTAGAGGACAAGCTATAGTTTATGTTTAATAAATGTGAACAATTAAATGATCTTAGATAAAAAGGTTTATCATTTTATCATGTCTTTCATCGGAGTTGGGGGAGAAGATGCATTCGGTAATATTTTAGAAAATCAAATTGAAATTAAAGAAAAAGTAGAAATGTTTAACTGATTATCCATGCGTTTCATGATGCGAATATGTTTAATGGCGTGGACATGCTTCAGAGTACGAACGAAGTATAAGGTACAATTTTAAAAAGTGTAACAATGATTTTAAAATGGTTAGACATTTAGATTTTATCCAGTCAGAAAAGTTAGCGTTAATTGAGATGATCATTGAGATAATTATATATAGACACCACCTATAAGCTGTCACCATTGCAAAACCAACACGACACTATCTTATACCACCCCAACCCCACCCATCAATAGCCAAAACCACCTCAACCCCATAAATGAATAAACCAGAACCACCCAATACCACCCTATTACCACCCCAACACCTTCCCAACACCACACCAACACCACCCAGACACCACCCCAACCCCATCCCAACATCATCATAACACCGCCCCACCACCCCACCACCCTAACACCCCAACACCACCCACCACCACCCCAACACCACACTAACACCACCCCAACAATGAGCAAAAACCCCTCAGCTTAAACTCAAAGAAATCCTCCAACCACCATTGAAACAAGACATGTACCCCGTCTCAGAAAAACAGCCCGTACAATCAAGCGTGCTAACTCGTGTCCGAGTAATCTTCAAGCAATATTTCAAACACCCGGTTACTTCCCTTCTTATAAGCGAAAAGGAAATTAAAACAGGAGTGTTCTGAACTATAAGGATTGCAGAACGAACTTTGAAACAGCTGGACACTAATCTAGTTTCGTTTCATTCCTCCTATTGCATCCTAATGTAAGAGTGCTTTGATTTTCGGTAATTTCCGTTTTCTATTTACAATCAGTACTTTTTATCTGTAGTTTAAAAACAAGAAATCACAGTTGAAGTGGATTTAGGGCACGAAGTAATTCAACACAATTATTTTTTTTGTGTGTGAGCGACTAGACACCTTCTGAGTAGAAAGGATTACTGAGATAATCCAAGATGAAATTCCTTGGATTAATTAGTCCAGTATTTGAGAATGGCTTCCTTGTTTGTTATGTATATGTTTGTGTGTCTGTGTGTTTGTGTGTGTGTGTGTTACGGACGGGTTTATGACGCAAGATTGGATTAGGATTTTACTTTGTTTATGTTTTACTGCGTAGATCTGTTCATGCTTTTTTGTGTATGCTTTTGTTTCTTAAGCCGTACTGCCAAATTAACATTTCAGACTAGACCAACAGTATCGCAGGTGAAGTAAAGTTGATCTGTGTCTTAAGGGAAAACAAGTTAATAAAAAGTCTAGTGACAATTTAAGCGCAATTTCCTTAATTAATTTTTTTGTGACCGAACGAAGGGATATTTTTGAAAACTTTCTTCGGCAATATTGTTCTAAATTATGGCAGAAATCGATTGGTAAATGTTCCAAGTCGCTAAGTGGTCTGGTTGCCGAGATTGGGCCAAAAACTGTATTTTTTTCGAGGTTGTTTGTTTTTCCGGGAAATCCAGGAAGGAATTCCGGGAATTTTTTTGGCCCACAATCATCCTTGGAACTTGCTTAACATATTTGCTTTTGGAACTAGTCCTCGATATTGCTTCGTTGAGGAGGAGATACAACTTAAAGCTGCGGACACACATCGGACACACATCCATCCAGAACGAGTTAATAATCGCAATTGTCCGTATGGAAATTGCGCTAACAAAACATTGAATAAGTTCGAAATGTGTGGCTGGTTTTACACGCAATCTCCTCCGTACTTTTGAAACCAGTCAAGGTATCAGAGACTGAGGTACATTGTGTTAGTTTTTTTCAATATTACTACACGACTGCTAAACCACCCCACCCCACGCCGACCCGACACCATCCCTATCACCTCTATACCTGACACACACCGAAACCACCCATGTAATACCCCGATGCAACCCATACAGGGGCGTAGCGAGGGGGGAGGCGGGGGGTGCGGACCGCACCGGGTGACACCATTTAGAGGGGTGACACCAAGGTAAAAAAAAGCAAAATTTATAGAGAAAAACTTGAGGGTAGTGCAAATCGAAAGTTTGAGGGGAGGGGGGAGGGGGGTGCAAATCGAAAACTTGAGGGGGGGGGGTGCAAATCGAAAGTTTGAGGGGGGGGGGGTGCAAATCGAAAATTTGAAAGTTTGTCCCCGGAAAGGTTCGCTACGCCTCTGGAGGTGACACCCGACCTCGCTACGCCACTGAACCCATATACCAACCCAAACCACCCTTATATCACCAAAACAAAACTGTTCTACTGTTTTACAATAAATCACAAACATAGTTTCCTTTACAATTTAACCAAATAAGTTCTGGACAAATTTTAGCACTGTTACAATATACAGTTGTCTACAAAACCAAGTGATCATTCCTACAAACCAAATATTATTTTCGAAGAGTCTCTAAGTTCACCAAAGCGTGTGTCCAATGCGCACTTTTAACTGGGTATTCCCGAACCTGGTATAAATATCTATAAACAAACTATTTTAGGAAATAGACACAAAATCAAGACTATTGCAGTCTACCATGACATATTAATAGCTGTACGGTCATAACCCATAGACATATATGCTTTAGCAGTACTTATGTAGAGAGAGTAACGTCATAAAAAGAAGGTCAGAATGCGAAAGTGTTGCCATAGTTTCTAGCGCGTAGGAGGTATAGGAGGTATAGGATACAAGTTAGTTACAGGGACCATAACTACGCAGAATAAAAACGGTGAAAGGAAATGTTCAGGAGTTATTGGTGTCAACTAGTTTAGCTGTGGAGTGTATGCAAAAAAAAGGATTGGTAAGTACGAACATACTTTTACATATACTAAATATCCTTATATTTTTTTTACATATTTAATGTATTTTTGAGGAAAGAAAGAACAACGTTTAATACAGTTTCATCAACCAATGCAAATACACCTTGGATTATTTGTGAAACTAATGTCATTTAGAAGGTCTATTTAGAAGCGCCAACTGTTGCGCATCTTTACTGTAGACATATCAAGCTTCAAGTTGGAATAACGTGATCGGATGGTAGAGTGCGCGTCTGTTGACCTAAAAGTCTCGAGTTCAGTTCACGGGCTTGCGTAGGTAGGATCCTTATTTCAACCTGATTCTGATGGTGCCTGACTCACGTTAGGAAAAATAAACATCGTTGGGCATAAAGCTGACGACACTATCTCTTCATATGCCGAGGCCAAACGCAACGGATGAACTCTACTGCATCTGTTTCAAGTGTGACGTAGATGTCTATACGAAAATGTGTAGGCACGAGTATAGTGTGTGTGAGAGTGGCCTCCTTTTGAAAGTGGTGTGGGAGCGTGGAAAAGAAGTGTGTGAACGAGAGAGTGTGTAAGCAGTGTGGTGTAGCGTCAACACAGTGTAGCTAGTCGCCAGTTTTTTTTTTCGTGTCAATGTTTCTCTTGTAGTTGGTGAAAATTATACTTCAATGTCACAAATTCACTTTGTGGATTGTGTTCTTTATTAATGTTACACCTGGTCCAAAGGAGCCAAAAATAATTAGAAAGCCGAGTGTAACACGTAGTTGGAAAGTTTCGAATAGGAAACATACTTTCGACAAGGATAAAATTAACTTGAAAAGTTAACATATTATGTATGTAAATGTAATAGAAAGACATGTCCGAAAAATAAATATTTGATATAGGCAAACGGCCTATACGCACGTCTATAGGTAAAGGATAATTACAATTTTATGTTGAATTTCAAATCAATATTACACAAAGAATATTCATAAAATGGGACGGCATGGTCTAGTGGTAGAGAGCTATACAGTTATCCGGTAAGTCTCGAGTTCGAATCTGGGTTAAACTCAGTTGAACATCCCTGAGTACTTCCCACTCTAATGAGTACCTAACCCACGTGAGGAAAATCATAGTGGACATAGTGTTGACCACACTATTCCTTCATATACCGAGATCTCTGAAACAGACGAACTCTACTTCATATACCCCACGTGTATTGGATAAGAATGGGAAAAGATGATGATGAATATTCATAAATACTCTAAGAGTCTAATGGACTCTATTGTATACTTAATAGATATTCCAAATGATTTATCTGGCTCAGGGCATAATCATTCGTAATTTATATTCTTCAAGAGACTTGAACTAAAACGGAAATCCTTCACATAAAATCAAAATTTTCGAGAAATCAAATTCTAAAATCCCTGTAGTCATAAAACAAATTAAATCACTACACTAACATTAATATCCTAATCTATTAATCTAATTCTAAAAAAGACAGCCCGCACATTTTTCTAATTTCAACTTAAAATATTCATTTAGATCATCACAAAACACACGGCCCGAAACGTCAACTCTACAGACGTTATTAAATTTAAGAAAATATTTTTCGTCTGCTAAATGCAAGAGGGACCAATGCGTTAAATTAGTAACAGATTCTTTTAACGCTGGGTCGACTGCGGACAAACTACGCGCCTAGGGAGTTCTCGGCAGTCGGTCCAAAAAAAAAAAAAAAAAAAAAAAAAAAAAAAAAAAAAAAAAAAAAAGAACTTGCTAAACAGTTCTTACGGAAGCTGGTTTAACAAACCTTGAGGTAAAGTATTGGTGACGCAAATGATTTTCTAGTTCCAAGTTTGGGAAACATGGAGTTAATTTAGCGTTATTTTGCGGAGGTCTTTTAAACATTTAATATACATTTTTAAATATAAGAAGTACATTTGTTTTTCAGAACATGAAGGGGTGGTGTTGTCAGCAACAAACCCATCCACTTTTACTTTCCATAAAATGACAGTGAGGTACCTATTAGTGATGGTTGGACTCAGGGACGTTCCAATATCATTCGCTTCCATGATTTGAACTCGGGACTTCAAGGTTAGGAGTCGAGGGCTCACCACTCGACCACCTCACCCAATGTTATAGCAATACAAAAACACACATTATACACCCCACCCCCCGAAAACGTCTATCGCCCCCCCCCCCCCGAACGAAATGAAATTTATATACAAAATATATACTTTGAATAGAGTCCACCCCCCCTCCCCGCCCAGGAAAATTTAGTCCGACCCCCCGAAAATTTCAAGTGCCCTCCCCCCCCGGAAGAAACACTGATTATACATGTATATATATATATATGTATATATATAATATATATATATATATATATATATATATATATATATATATATATATATATATATATATATATATATGTGTGTGAGAGAGTGTGTGTGTGAGAGAGAGAGTGTGTCTGTGTGTTGATTAAATGGTAATTGTGTGAGGTAGTAGGCAAAATTTTATATAGCAAAAATTTCATCATACCCCCACCCCTACCCTTAGAGCGTCACTTCCTTCATATTGCCCCTGTAGAAAGGGAGGCAAGCGGGCAATTGACAGTTGTCTGCCCTTGTGAAACTGACAGGTACATGAGAGTTGTCTGAAGATCGTAAGTCAAAATGGCGGGCACGACGCTATAGGAACGACAGGATGTGAATACGCACTGTGGTTAAGCTAGAGAGGGTTAGGATTAGTTATGCTTGTTTAATGATAGGATATATTGAAATTCGTGACGAACTACTTAAGATTTATGTTAATTTTACGTAGTTATATAGTTTTGGAACATGGGGGACGTGGGTCAGGATTATAGTTAAGTCAGTGCAAGAGTAACATATACGTGTTCCATGCTATACGATTTATTTTGTCTAAAGTTAAAGTAAATATCTAGCTTTGCAACAAGTGGAAATTGGGTTAGTTAATTTAGTGCAAGAATAACATATAAGTAGTCACTGATATACGATTGTTTTGTCTAAAGTTAAAGTAAATATCTAGCTTTGCAACAAGTGGAAATTGGGTTAGTTAATTTAGTGCAAGAATAACATATAAGTAGTCACTGATATACGATTGTTTTGTCTAAAGTTAAAGTAAATATCTAGCTTTGCAACAAGTGGAAATTGGGTTAGTTAATTTAGTGCAAGAATAACATATAAGTAGTCACTGATATACGATTGTTTTGTCTAAAGTTAAAGTAAATATCTAGCTTTGCAACAAGTGGAAATTGGGTTAGTTAATTTAGTGCAAGAATAACATATAAGTAGTCACTGATATACGATTGTTTTGTCTAAAGTTAAAGTAAATATCTAGCTTTGCAACAAGTGGAAATTGGGTTAGTTAATTTAGTGCAAGAATAACATATAAGTAGTCACTGATATACGATTGTTTTGTCTAAAGTTAAAGTAAATATCTAGCTTTGCAACAAGTGGAAATTGGGTTAGTTAATTTAGTGCAAGAATAACATATAAGTAGTCACTGATATACGATTGTTTTGTCTAAAGTTAAAGTAAATATCTAGCTTTGCAACAAGTGGAAATTGGGTTAGTTAATTTAGTGCAAGAATAACATATAAGTAGTCACTGATATACGATTGTTTTGTCTAAAGTTAAAGTAAATATCTAGCTTTGCAACAAGTAGAAAATGGGTTAGGCTTTAAGTGATAAGTACGATTAAGTTAATTTGCAACATCAATGTAGGTTTGATGTTTAGAATTGATATCGCAAATTGTGTTAAAGATACAGTTAAGCATGTAATATCATGGTATCAGGATATTCGCACAAACAAATAAAAAACGAAAACACATTTTTTAGCAAAACAAAAAATCTCTTCATTTAAAAAAAAAAGCGGTCTTTTTCCAAAAATAAAAAAAGTTTTACGGTTGAGAGATTTTATTAGTTTTAACAAATATATTCATTAAACCATGACAAAGCGGGTTGTAAACAAAATAATTTAATAATTGTTTTTTTCGAATGCATAAAAGCATTCATATTTATAGATTTAAATAATGTAATTAAAGTTATTTAATTTGTCAATCTAAGTCATCTAGTGCAGTTATTACCCAGGTTTAAAACCATCGCAAAAATTTGCAAAAACAGGAAACCTTAAAAAATGCAACAAATCTTCGTGCTTAATGCAATCTAACCTTTCTCACGACACATTTGTATGTCTTCCAAACAAGCTTAAAAAAATCCCCTAGAAAATATATCTACAGATAAGCCAATGTCAAACAACATGACATCAGATGACACAGGATGACATTAAACCTACAGGTTTAGCCGCTAATCAGCAACAGATGTATGATACATTGTTTTTTCAACATTTGGGGCTCAATTGGGGATTTCCGATTCTAAAAAAAAGCGTGACACTGCATCCCCGCTGCTATTTTTAAACAGACTCCCTCGAGAGAAATATATTACTGATCATGTCAACCTCTTCTGTCTGTTTCTTAAAAAAAAAAAAAAAATATTCATCAACCGCATTTTGAACAAGCGAACAAAATACAAACAAACCCAAGATCTATAAATAGAATTTGTAACATTTTAATTTATTTCTTCATATAATGCTATAGAAAGTGGGGGAAGGGGGAAAGGGGGTCGGGAGTTTAATTTTTGTAAACAATTCCGTTGAGCAAGCCAACTCAAGTAAACATGATTTTTTGTATACTCCTGCAAGGCGATGATGATTGCGAACATTGATTATACGTGAAGAGCTGGATTTATCTGAAGGCTTTCGAGAGTTCTAGAAGATGCTATAAATAGTTTAAATTCAATCTTAGGCGTGGGGTGTATGCAGGATTGAGGTTCGTTTGAAATATGGTCACGTTTGTTTATTGCATGCGTTGTGTGTTCTAGAATTTACTGGAATTTTCTCACGTGTCTATATTTTATTTACATATGGGGGAGTGGGTCGAATTGATAAAGCTCATTGTTGCTAAATAGAAATGTCTCGAATTCGAACCCCGGAAAGATGAGGCACGATAGCTTGGGACAACTCTAAAATCAAACCACTGCTGCCTTGTAGTTTGTTCTTGGTTAGACAAAGGCTATGAAAGCCATTTTTTTTTTTAAAAAGCAGGCTGAAATCGGATTTAACGGCCTATATGGCGCATAAGCAGTTGACACGTATACTTTATTGTTTTGGAGGAAATCGCTTCCAACATTAAAAGCGAAGAAGGATATAATATGCTGCTAGTTATGAATCAACGTTTAATTTAAAGTCATATAATGAACAGACAAAATAATGTTAACAATGTGATGCAGACATGAAAGATGCTAACGACCTAACCTCGTCACGTGATCTATTAACGCTAACTAGTTTAGCACATCCGTAATTAAACTCGTCGCCAAAATTAAATTTACCAATCTAACCCTAACCCCGAGTAATACTACTCGATGGGACATAAAAGGCCAGACTAAGAGTTTTTGTATCTTTTTTTTTACTAGTCTATTCTTTCCTTTCATCACCCCCCCCCCCCCCCCCAGCCCCTTCACCCCTCACTCGACTGGGTAACTTGATCACCCGACCGAGGGGTTTAAAAGGGTTTTGTTGTCCGTTTCCAGCTGTTGGTAATTTTATTCAATCCGTCATGTACATGTAGGCTGGGGTTCACAAGGGTTCACGTGGAAAACCCGGGTTCAAATCGTCCCAGACTAACTTTCTATTAATACACCCGGATTAGCGCTCCGAAAAAAAAAACCGGATTATATTTGACGCACGTATTATACATATATATCTTTTGTCCGTGAGATCATTTGTCCTAGAGATCATTTGTCCTGAGATCATTTGTCCTGAGATCATTTGTCCTGAGATCATTTGTCATGGAACCATTTATATATATATATATATATATATATATATATATATATATATATATATATATATATACATATATACATATATATATATATATATATATATATATATATATATATATATATATATATATATATATATATATATATATATATATATATATATATATATATGAATATTGAATTGTTTTAATGAACTCGGTTCTGCTTTGATACTTAAACTATTGTAATGTAAAACAATTTTCCCTTGGGCAAGGACTTACTGTCTTTGTAGTTTTAATGGACTTCAATTTCAGTTTTAACAAGTTTTGAATAGATTAGGTAATTCGTTTTGTTTACTTGATTTATAGTCTTGAAACTGGTTCGAATAAACTGGATTTTAAAGCTTTTGATAGAGATCAATATATTCGTATTTGTGATGTGTTTTCTTGGAGGTACTACGAAACAATATGATTATAGTTATCATAAGAAATTAAATAAAAAGAAATAAAGTTTTCACCATAGACCAAATAGACTTCGATTAACAGTTTTCGGTAGATTGTAAATAAACAACGTTTCATTAATTTTAACAGAGATCAAATAAATAAACTAGGATTCAGTTTTTTAAGTAAGTTTTTTAAAAACTAGTATTACTGTAGTCATTTAGGCTCAAATAGAAACTGTTCAAAAGGGCTTATTTAGATTAGAAATACATTTTCAACCAAGTTATATCTGATAAAAGCTAACTGTAACGGAATCTACATTTCAAAAACTGAGCACAATTTGCATGCTAAGCCCATATTACAGACAAATCCACGGACAATACACATAATTATGTAAACAAGGAGATATGATGACATTGTTTTACATAGCTTTGACAGGTTATACAATATAGATTAAGTGTCTATCGACTTGAACAAATTGTTATGCAAATACTTCGTCCCTATCTCGTTAATATTGATGAATATATGCATCAATACAATGTGGATATCGATGATATTGTGAGCAGTTAATAGACACATATATTGGTGTAGAGTTTGATGTTTGATTGCTAAGGTGGTGTATAATGATTCTAAATCTGTTGAAGATCAGGACGTTGAGTCTATATTGTGCCTAAATTTACGTATAGATACCGATAAAGTGAAGTTGCCCTTTCAAACCGAATGATCCGTAGGGCAGATGAAGTAGAGTTTATGTCTTATTGAGAAAAAACCGACCTTTTTTTCTAGAAAACGAATTATTAAAATATGTTGCTTTGTGAGAATATGATACCGAATTATTTATTTATTTTTAATGTATAGATAACTTCGCATACATATATTAGAAATTTTGTTCAATAAAATAAAACGGAAATCACACTATCGGTATTTTATAAACCGTAAATAGAGTGAATTACCACTTCCGGTCACCGGAACATCACCGAAAACTACACATTGGAGCAAAAACTTAAAAATTAGTTTTCGAAAACCTAACTGAAAACTTGTCAAAATATCGTGTCCACCAACACCCACGCTTAGATAGACAGACACGCACACAAACATACACACACACATAATCGTAAAATTACAGTGTTTCGGACCCAGGAGATATCTAAAAATCTCGGTTTCGGTTTTTTTCTGCACGATTACAATACATCCTCTCTTCTCATTAGAAGGTAAAGTAAAACAAGATCGGAAACAAAAAAGAAAACGAAAAAAAAAAACCAAACAAATAAACAAACAAAACAAACAACAATAGAAAAGTAATCACGACTGCACGATCTTTAGGCTGCGTGATGCACCAGCAAACAAAAGACCAACATCCTGATGTCTGAGATGATGTTGTATTCAGACATGATCAGCAAGGAAAGGGAGGTAATGTGACAGACGCTGAGGGAGTTATGGGAAGGGCAAGTGGGTTGTGTTTCCTTTAATACAGCCGTTGATTTTAAGGGAATTAGAGCTTGAGTTGATATGATACAACCGCTCATGTCGGTGTTTAAAAATTGAGTTAATATGATACAAAATATAACCTTAGAGCGTCGAAAACGTGAGTTGAAATGTAACAAAAGTTGATTTTAGGGCGTCAGAACTAGAGTTGATATGTAACAAAAGTTGATTTTAGGGCTTTAGAACTAGAGTTGTTATGATGCAAAAGTTGAAGTAGGCATTTGTGGCAAAAGTAGACTTATATTTATAGTATTTGACTTTAGTCAATTTAAACAATATTTTTATGATTTGTCCGGATATAATTTGTCTGTAAGGTCTTTTGTCCTGAGATATTTTGTCCTGAGATATTTTGTCCTAAGATCATTTGTCCCGAGATACTTTGTCCGGAGACCATTTGTCATGGACCCTACTTGTCTATACCGACCAACACTAAGGTACGTTGCATCGCATACCTGTTGTCAACTCACCAACTTTGGTGTCATTTGACCCAGTTAGTAAGGTTAACACTAATCCCATTAATATTCATATTGTTAACATAGTCAAATATATTAGCACTGAATTGCAATTATTTTTAATTAACTTGCGTTTTTTATTGCTCGATACCACTAATTAATTTTTGTTTAAAATCCAATTTTTTCTGAACTCTGTATCTGAATTTCAGTTTAAAGGAGTCTTTTACTTTAATTAACGTTAATAAGCTTATTGCAAAAGCGGGTAGTTAATGGATAATTAATTAAAGCAGTAATTATCTTTATTACATTCGCTTCCTTCTTTATAATTATCTTTATCCTCCATTTTTTAAAATATCCTTGTAAATATTCCATTGTTCATTCTTACATCTGATTCACATTTTTTTTTTTACTAATACACAACTCTAATGCTAATATCCTTGAAAATATGGATTTCATTTTTTTTGTCTATATGTAAAGAACAAATCGCAATTTTCACCCAGGAAGTACATTCTGTGCGAGCTGAATAACTAATCATATTCCAGTACATTATGCGAAAGGAAATTATATTTTCTCATATGGAAATATACAAGCATTTTTGTGTAGAAAAGAAAAAACAACCTATATGATTCAGAGGCGTATCGAGGGTGGGGCGACGGATGCGGGCCGCACTGGTGTCAACAACTAAGGGGGGGGGGGTGACACCAAGGCAAAATTGCAAAATATGCCGAAGAAAAATATCTTTTTAACAGATCCATTAGTGATTAATAAAAGTTAAATAGTTTTAAGTACAAATCGATAACTATTACAAGAGGGTGAGGGTAACACCATGACGTAAACGTACTAACTATAACGAAAACAATGCTTCATCTAACTGTATTATTAACAGACTATAGTCTAGAAAAACATCTGCGGTGATTACAGCTTATAAACATACATGTACGCGTATGTGGCATACATTTATATTATAGGCCTATGTAGGCCGACACACACACACACTCACATATATATATATATATATATATATATATATATGTATATATATATATATATATATATATATATATATATATATATATATATATACATATACTTCGTTTGTTGGGAGGGTGACACTACAAAGTGCCGCACAGGGTGACACACGAACTAGCGACGCCAAGGATATGAGCCATACGTTTTTAGCAAAGGCGATTCGACTTTATTTAAAATGGGGGTGGTGGAAGGGGGGAGGTGGTAGGGGGGGAGGAGTTGGGGAAAGGACCGGGAAGGTGAGGGTGTCGGGCCTGTTGGTGATCCATACATCAGTGCTGACGTAGAAATGAGTTTAGGATCAACGGATAACAGGACGGAGATCACGTGATGAAGGCGAGGGAAAAAAATAATAATTGAAAGAGGGGAGGAAGGGGGGTGTTAAATTTAGAACATGACGTATCCAACCACGTGCGGCGTTCTGGCGTCGAGTAATCAAGTTGGTGTAGATTGATGCAGGGGGTGTCAACACCAAGGGGGGGGGTGTTAACACCAGAGAGGAGGGGGTGTTCGTGGTCCCAGCTCATTAATCAACCTATGCTAAACAATTCAAAAGTGCATATGATATCACTCAGATTCTGCGCATGATAAAATATGCCATTCAAACGAAAATGTATCTGTATGAATATTCGTTTAAGCTATGATTACGTGTATACAAAAAGAGCTTTTGTATATAGTATGAATATGGGTATACAAAATAAGCATGTGAATAAAACATGTAACGCATGTTTACAGAATGACTGTTGAAGTGAATTGTACATATCTTTGAGAAACGTAGTTGTGTTTGCATGCACTTAAATACAAAGTAAATGCCTGGAAAATGTTTTACTTAATCAATTTCGGTCTGAAGGGTACCCTTTTCTCTGCATGACTATAAGACACTTATAGAATCTCGGTGAAAGGAATCTTTTTCTTCTTCTTAATACCTTTCGTGCCCAAGACACATGGGGCAGATGAAGTAGAGTTCATCTGATTCAATGACCTCGGCATATAAAGGGATAGTGCAGTAAGCACAATGCCAAGCCGCCTTTGTTTCCATAACGTGACTTAGGTACCCAGAAGTACCTCGAAACTCTCGGGTTAGCCTTCTAGCTCTCTAACGCTAGGCGCGCAGTCCCTGGTTAAAGAAATGTATTTCTCTAAATCTCATACAATCTGATTTGCTGTAAAACAGATGATTAAACAAGAGAGTATTAAAATCGTTACGTACTAAAAGAACGGTATGTAAATCGAAACGATTTTTTTTTCCTGGATAAAACTAAAATGATTGATTGCCCCTCAGAAAGAATTATTTTTAAAACGAGTTTCTCAGCGTTAAAGTGCTGTTCCCCATTTCGAAACTGAAAGCATTGAACTTTACATAATGCCAATGTCTTTCAAGAGGTGTGGGGAGGGGGTGGGGCGGGCGGTTACCTAAACTCTATGGCGTTAATATATATATATATATATATATATATATATATATATATATATATATATATATATATATATATATATATATATATATATATATATATATATATATATATATATATATATATTATATATACATATATATATACACACACACACACACACACATATATATATATATATATATATATATATATATATATATATATATATATATATATATATATATACATACTGTTGATATAGCTCCTGGCAATATGTATAACCCTACATAAATGTTCACCCTACAAAACCCCTTGCCAAGGATATTCCAAGGAAAACTATGCTCACCAAAGTTGACAGTTGATTCTTAAGAGTAAACATAATTTTGTTTTATGTTTGATAAGATTGAAGTAACTCACGCTGGGAAAGAAAGCTACATTTAGAAAACTGGAAACGCGCACTATAAGACATCTAATGGCTCTGGTCTACTCTATAAGCTTGAACGTAAGTTAATTAATAAGTATCCAGGGGTTTATTTATCGATTCCAACAAACAAAGTACTTTGGCCATCAAGAAACAACAGGTGTACTGTAGTAGATATAATTTACAATGAACATAAACAGAGGCGACTTAATGAAGTCAATCGTAAAGTACGGGCGGGGTTTTTCTTTAGGTCGTTAAAGTTCGTTAAGGAAAATTATTACGTAGAAATGTATTGACATTGGTTTGTTTTGCGTGCAAGTAGAAAAAATAATATAGTTGTTATGCTATGTTTAATGTGGAAGCTCATGTCGTTACAATATCAAAGAAAGGGTTCGTGGACTTTTTAAAAGATATACAAACACACCTTTCACGTTCTCTCTCTCTATCTTATATATATATATATATATATATATATATATATATATATATATATATATATATATATATATATATATATATATAATATGATATACGTGTGTGTGTGTATGGTGTATGTGCAATACCTCAATACCTTACTCTAAAATTATGACATTAAATATACTTAAACATTGCTCTTGGTGGATACAACTGATGTTTGAAATGAGATACTCCAATTAACCTTTCAAGTGGGTACCACGTTATTATATAATGTTCTACCAACTAATGTGTATTATTAATAAGTTGCGATAATTTTATTTAATTTAAAAAAATCATTATTTCCAGTAGAACTTTCTTCAACCATTTTATTTTTGTATGTTTCTGCCACGAAAATATGTATTCATCTTGGTATTACAATCGGAAAAAAATCTAGCGGATATGGCTAAAAGTAACAGCTATATATTACACAAGTTACAACTATTCACAAATTATAAGAGATACAACACCCCCCCCCGCAAAGAAAGTCTACCGCCCCCCCCCCCCCCCCACCCTCTGGGAGGAAAACGTCTGGAAGAAACGCCGATGAAGAAGCGTTGCAAAAAAATATTCATTGCTAATCAAGTAAGAACGAACGACGGAAATAAAAGTTTAAATAATTCTAAAATTACCAGCTTGACCCACAATTCAATGAGTTCGCGTCCATTTTGTTTGTCAAGGAGAAGACGCCATCTTGGACCGGAAGTCGTAGGCTGTTGGATTCGAGACAAGTAATTTCGACTCTACCCCGAAAGGCGGTGACCGACATAGTTAAATTGAAACAGACATCGCCTCTGTTTGATTTTGTTTCTAAAAAAAAAAAACCACCGGAAAATGCCCTTAAGGTATAACAGTCACCGACTAAAAAAATGGCGCTTTCCACTAACGGCAGAAAATCCCAGGTTTCCGGTCAAAATTTACTGGACGAACCGGCCCCCAAAGAACATGCACTTCCGTTTATATCCCCGCGTGCTGATTGGCTGTAAAGAAAGTGAAATGTAGGTCAATCCGAAGAAAAGACGCGTCACCATTCGATTAGTTCACGAACATTCCATTAATTCCCTTCCCAGGTCAGCAAAAAAAACGAGACGTATTTTATAATGCTGATGAAATGAAGCATTCAGTCAAAAGGTTTTCTTTTTTTTTCAATTTAAAAGTACAACTAGTCGAGGGTCTTACGAAATAAAATATATTGGACGCCAAGACTTTTAAAAGAGAATTAAAAAAAAAATGTGTGAATCTTAATTTCAGGGGCGGAACTACAGTGCCGCCAGACCCCGCAATGCGGGGGGGGGGGGCCCACGCCGTTTAGGGGGCCCACAGCCGCCGATAATCATTTTTTTTTTATAGTTAAAATTAATTTTCTTGCATTTTTTACCTGATGGTTGTTTTGAAAAAAAGAATACTGTAGCTACGGTTGGAGTATCTTTATTCTATAGAAACCATCCCACGCTCTTGTATATTCTTTTTCCTACAATCAAACACACGCTGTTGTCGGCAAAGTTATTTTAAAAAAAATTCATAAAAAACGTTTTAATAACAAGCTTTTATGTAATGATGCACTAAAAAGTAGAAAATAAATTATAGACTACTATTTAAATAACTATAAAGAAAAGCGTGGGTCACTTTAGTATCTATTGGATACCTTTACTAATGTTAAGGAGGACACCCACGCTTTTCTTTATAGTTATTTAAATCGTAGTCTATAATTTATTTTCTACTTTTTAGTGCATCATTACATAAAAGCTTGTTATTAAAACGTTTTTTATGAATTTTTTTTCAGTACTTTACATGTTTTATCTACAATAGAGTTACATGACTAAAAACCATTGCGCGCCTACTGAATATCACGTTCAGTAGGCGCGCAATGGTTTTTGAACGCAGCCATTACGTGGTCGTGATGGCGCAGCTATTGATGACGCGTGTGGTGTGGTTGGCTAGACATGCCTACTAATTCGGTCCAAATTTTAATTAATTCATAAAAAATCAATTAGGCATCCAATTAAGTCAAATTTAGTTTCAGATTGCATTGTCTTCATGTCTTGACCCACGTGCCAACTGTGAATCGTGTCGGTCAAGTAGAACTGTCCGAATTTTCACTCCTGCGTTTCCGTCTAGACTGACGACTGACGAGGAAGTGAGTTAAATAAAAGCTTGTAAAAACATCAATTGCGCGAGAGGCCGCTAGATATTAAGACGGCTTTTTTAGACCATCCCAAATTTGGTACTGATGGATAAATGCACATCGGTGCTTTGTTGTCCCTTTTAAGTTCCTTTCTCAGACCTCCCCTCCCGCTCTTAGCCTTACAAGAAGCGAATAGATAGCGCCTCAACAACAAAGCTGGCTCGTATCGGTGGTAGTGTAGACAAATTAACGCTCTAACAACTAATATCCAAGAAATAAAGTGCCGACATTGTTTACGTTTAATAACCACTGTTCTAGAAAACAAGGCTAACGTCTCAAAAAAATACACGAATGATAGCGTGTTATATATATATATATATATATATATATATATATATATATATATATATATATATATATATATATATATATATATATATTAGTTTCGTCACTGGCACCTTGATAGTGGTTTTGTAAATAACAAACAGATAACAGATCTAATACAGTAGTGATGTTATATAGTAGCTAAGACATGCTGTTGCGTAAAAAGAAAATGTTTAAAAATATACACATTAGCTGTAGTGTGAAAGATAGGCAAACGCTCAAACCACCTCCATAAATTATTTCCCTTTTTCAAATAGTCAAATAGGGTTGCTCAAAAGCTCTTTTTAATAGATTTGTAATAATAAAATTAAACAGCAATTACTGGTCTTAATTATTATTTTAAAAAAAAAGTGCTAAAGAATGGTATAGTATAAAAATGAAACGTAGTTAAAATTAATAATATAAATACAAAAAAACATAAAATTAAACATAACACGAGACACCACTACTTATACATAGCTTCATGATTGATATACTTTTGACCGACTTAATGATTATGAGTACTAAACATAAATGAAAACAGAGATTTTCAAAACAGACCAATGCACTCATACACATGACATGTTGTAATTAGATTTAATTGAATTTTTTTTTTCAAACCCGGTCAGGCCAGAAAGGAGTATCCTATCTTCGTATTGTGTATATATTATATTATATATATATATATATATATATATATATATATATATATATATATATATATATATATATGGGGGGGGCCCAAAAAATTTCTTTGCGGGGTGGCCCATTTTTTGTAGTTCCGCCACTGCTTAATTTCCTGTGTTCGTACGTAAGGTATTCCTCTATTTTTTGACTATTGATAAGGATCGATAGTTTTAAAATATTTTAAAACTCGAATTCTAGAATCAGGTAATATGCATAAGTGTAAAAATGCAGTTGCGGATGTGCATGTTTTTGGTTGTTTAAACCTGTAACAACACCTCTTCTAGTTCGCAAATATATAGTCGTGAGAATAATTAGGTATAATCAAAATGTATTACATATTTAAATAAATTTAAATACAATACAGAGCTATTTTACTTTATTGTGTTAACGTGAGAATGTTTAGGTACGACATAATTTAAATGTATTATATATTTTTATAAATTCAAATAAAATACATAGATACATTACTTGTTAGTGTTCATTTGAAAATATTTTGAAACCAGGTTTATTTTTTCTAGTTCGAATATTTTATTTTAGAACTGAAATGCCCTTAGTTTACTTATTTTTGTAATTAGTTATGTAAAAAAATTCATATAATTAAGAACAATAATTAATCTTTGCCTTGACATTACATAACTACAAAACCTAGGCCGAATATGGGCTGTGTTCTATTTTGTTCATTACGGAACATGCAATCATTTTATCTGCATCAGTTCTCGCCCTGCTCTCTAAGAGATGGCCAAGTATCATTAGTATTTCTGTCGTTGTTTTTTATGTCATGTAATCTTCGAACACAATAGGCCGTGTCTAAGTTTAATTTTTACGTGTTCTATTTTTAGAAACGAGTGAAAAAAGCGGAATATGGAAACAAAAAAATATATGGGTTAATAATCTGAGATGCAGGATTTACGTAAAGAACACAAGATTTAGGAAACAAAAATAGAGTAGGAAAACAATGTTTTCTTACAAGGGGAGAGAACAACCAGCGTAAATACTAAAATGGTGTACATTTTATATTTTTCTTGTGTTAAAAATAATTCGTGATCTGTAATTTGTTAATTAACAAGATTAGGACACACCATATGGAACATAACGGATTTTCCCAGAACGGTCACTAAAACGAAGAAAAAAAACACAAACTAAATGAAGGGTAATTTCGAAAATAAAAACAATAATAAAATAAAAACCCTCTCATAATATTTTCAATTCGACTTCCTAATTCTGTATTACCAAGTATTCACTATTTCCACTGTTGGTATCGATTATTTCAAGCTAATAGTACTTTCAAGAAGTAAAAGTACGTATACAATTATTTCGTGGTTAAGTATAGGTCAGTAACTTGTAAGTTATGATTAAACATATTGTTTATATTAAAGTAGTAGTTTGTAAGGTTCGTGCTATGCAAGGAGTTATTAAATGGCTTTATTTAGTTCACTAAGTTTATAAATCAGCAAATCTCGGAATATTCATTTAACCCACTTCCCATTGTCCGCTTGAGCTAAGATTTGGCAGAATAGTAGATCTTGGATGACAATGCAAGAATATATAATTTTTAAATATAAATTAAGATTTTATGATACATAAAATTCAATTTAAAACCCCGTTTTTATTATATTCAATGAATTTTCAAGGTAAGGTTTGGTTTAGATTACTGTTTGTGCTATGTCATTTTGGTTTAGATTTTTGTGTTTGTCATGTCAGTTTGGTTTAGATTTTTGTGTTTGTTATGTCATTTTGGTTTAGATTTATGTGTCTGTTAAGTCATTTTGGTTTAGGTTGTTGTGATCGTTATGTCATTTCGGTTTAGATTTATGTTTGTCTTATGTCAGTTCGATTTAGATTGTAGTGTTTGTTATTATCAGTTTGGTTTAGATTTTTGTGTTTGCTATGTCATTTTGGTTTAGATTTTTGTGTTTGTCATGTCAGTTTGGTTTAGTTTTATGTGTTTGTTATGTCGTTTTAGTTTAGATTTTTGTGTTTGTTATGTCATTTTGGTTTAGATTTTTGTGTTTGTTATGTCGTTTTGGTTTAGATTTTTGTGTTTGTTATGTCGTTTTGATTTAGATTGTTCTGATCGTTATGTCATTTCGGTTTAGATTTATGTTTGTCTTATGTCAGTTCGATTTAGATTGCTGTGTTTGTTATTATCAGTTTGGTTTAGATTTTTGTGTTTGCTATGTCATTTTGGTTTAGTTTTATGTGTTTGTTATGTCGTTTTAGTTTAGATTTTTGTGTTTGTTATGTCATTTTGGTTTAGATTTTTGTGTTTGTTATGTCGTTTTGGTTTAGATTTTTGTGTTTGTTATGTCGTTTTGATTTAGATTTTTATGTTTGTTATGTCATTTCGGTTTAGATTTTTGTGTTTGTTATGTCATTTTGGTTTAGATTTTTGTGTTTGTTATACCAGTTTGGTTTAGATTTTTGTGTTTGTTATGTCCTTTTGGTTTAGATTTGTGTGTTTGTTATGTCATTTTGGTTTAGATTTTTGTGTTTGTTATGTCAATTTGGTTTAGATTTTTGTGATTGTTATGTCATTTTGGTTTAGATTTTTGTGTTTGTTATGTCATTTCGGTTTAGATTTTTGTGTTTGTTATGTCATTTTGGTTTATATTTTTGTGTTTGTTATGTCATTTCGGTTTAGATTTTTGTGTTTGTTATGTCCTTTTGGTTTAGATTTTTATGTTTGTCATGTCAGTTTGGTTTAGTTTTATGTGTTTGTTATGTCGTTTTAGTTTAGATTTTTGTGTTTGTTATGTCATTTTGGTTTAGATTTTTGTGTTTGTTATGTCGTTTTGGTTTAGATTTTTGTGTTTGTTATGTCGTTTTGATTTAGATTGTTCTGATCGTTATGTCATTTCGGTTTAGATTTATGTTTGTCTTATGTCAGTTCGATTTAGATTGCTGTGTTTGTTATTATCAGTTTGGTTTAGATTTTTGTGTTTGCTATGTCATTTTGGTTTAGTTTTATGTGTTTGTTATGTCGTTTTAGTTTAGATTTTTGTGTTTGTTATGTCATTTTGGTTTAGATTTTTGTGTTTGTTATGTCGTTTTGGTTTAGATTTTTGTGTTTGTTATGTCGTTTTGATTTAGATTTTTATGTTTGTTATGTCATTTCGGTTTAGATTTTTGTGTTTGTTATGTCATTTTGGTTTAGATTTTTGTGTTTGTTATACCAGTTTGGTTTAGATTTTTGTGTTTGTTATGTCCTTTTGGTTTAGATTTGTGTGTTTGTTATGTCATTTTGGTTTAGATTTTTGTGTTTGTTATGTCAATTTGGTTTAGATTTTTGTGATTGTTATGTCATTTTGGTTTAGATTTTTGTGTTTGTTATGTCATTTCGGTTTAGATTTTTGTGTTTGTTATGTCATTTTGGTTTATATTTTTGTGTTTGTTATGTCATTTCGGTTTAGATTTTTGTGTTTGTTATGTCCTTTTGGTTTAGATTTTTATGTTTGTTATGTCATTTCGGTTTAGATTTTTGTGTTTGTTATGTCATTTTGGTTTAGATTTTTGTGTTTGTTATGTCATTTTGGTTTAGATTTTTGTGTTTGTTATGTCAGTTTGGTTTAGATTTTTGTGTTTGTTATGTCAATTTGGTTTAGATTTTTGTGATTGTTATGTCATTTTGGTTTAGATTTTTGTGTTTGTTATGTCATTTCGGTTTAGATTTTTGTGTTTGTTATGTCATTTTGGTTGAGATTTTTGTGTTTGCTATGTCATTTTGGTTTAGTTTTATGTGTTTGTTATGTCGTTTTAGTTTAGATTTTTGTGTTTGTTATGTCATTTTGGTTTAGATTTTTGTGTTTTTTATGTCATTTCGGTTTAGATTTTTGTGTTTGTTATGTCATTTTGGTATAGATTTTTGTGTTTGTTATGTCATTTTGGTTTAGATTTTTGTGTTTTTTATGTCCTTTTGGTTTAGATTGTTATGTTTGTTATGTCGTTTTGGTTTAGATTTTTGTGTTTGTTATGTCGTTTTGATATAGATTGTTCTGATCGTTATGTCATTTCGGTTTAGATTTTTGTTTGTCTTATGTCAGTTCGATTTAGATTGCTGTGTTTGTTATTATCAGTTTGGTTTAGATTTTTGTGTTTGCTATGTCGTTTTGGTTTAGATTTTTGTGTTTGTTTTGTCAGTTCGGTTTAGATTTTTGTCAAGGACAGTCTCGGCAATTAGGGTGAAGCCTAAGAAAATAATCTGACAGTTGGGTTACAGCCAGGGTTGGTCGTCTGCAACTCTGAACTAAATATCATCTATGTGGCCTTACTCTAAAAGTTTAGTCGTCATTTAGTCGACAATAGACTACCAAACGAAACACTTAGATATTTTGTTTGTTATGTAAGTCCCTTTATTGTCAAATCAGTTTAACATACATATTAGTGTTAGTAAATCGATAAGGTTGACTGCTAATATCAACTCACAAAAAAAGTAAATTTAAAAAAAATCTGATGATAGTCTTAATCGTAGTTTTATATTTCAAAGTCACCCCCCCCCCCCTCCGCCGATCTTAATCTACGTGCCAGTTACCATAGCAACGGAATCCGTATACAGTTTTGTCAACATCCCCCCACCCCCCTCCCCCCTTGACCGTGTGTTGAGGATTAGGTTCAGTGACAACGTCAGGTGATTGGCGGGTCAGGTCGATGTCAGTGTTTGTTTCAGACTTTTTTCTCCTGGGGGGGGGGGGGGGGGGTTAGGGGGGGGGGGGACACTTGATATTTTCGGGGGGGGGGGGGCGGTCAACATTTTCCGAGAGGCGGACAACGGTAAAAGTTTATGTTTTTTATATAAATACCATGTAGTTCGGGGGTGGGGGGACGGTAGACGGTGCCCCCCCCCCCACTCCGCGAAGAGATGCCTGGAAGAAGCTCTGATCGATGCCATTCAAGGGTCCGTCGCACTAATTAAAGAACCGCACGGATTTACAGCAGTCTTGGGGGATAGACTTTGACGTTTGGGCAAGGATTACAATTAGGGGTGGGGATTGGGGGGTGGGGTTGATGGTAATGAAAGGGGGGGGGGTTATAAAGCGAAGGGTAAAAATACTTTTAAGATTCTGTTTGAAGAGTGTCAACTGTTACTAGTGACATTAAGATAAGTTACCGAGGGTGTTTAAAGGACTGGCTGACTTTAGGTTAATTGACGAATGACAACTGACCACTGACATTTTTGAGTAACTGATACAGTTACATTTAATCAGCTAATTAGTGAAATTGAAACACATTACGATTTGATATTTGAGATGGATTGGAGGGATTTCAACATTGATAGAGTGTTTAAATGCCATATAAGTATAGTGTCTAACTGTCTTGCTGTCTTAGTGTCTTTGCGTCTCCGTGTCTCAATGTCTGTCTGTTGCTTCGTTTTCCCGTGTCTCAATGTCTCATGGTCTTAGTGTCTCATTGTCTTAGTGTCTGACTGTCTTAGTGTCTGACTGTCTTAGTGTCTGACTGTCTTAGTGTCTGACTGTCTTAGTGTATCACTGTCTCAATGTCTGTCTGAATGTCTCACTGTCTCAATGTCTGTCTGAATGTCTCACTGTCTTAGTGTCTTACTGGCTCAGTGTCTGACTGTCTTAATATCTGGCTGACTCGGTTTATCATGGTCTCACTTTCCAAGTGTCTGAATGTCTCAGTGTCTCAATGTGTCATTGCTTCCCTACCACTCCAACGCACTTACTTACGGTCTAACTCTGTCTCTGTCTCATGACCTCTAAATACTAATGCTTGATTGCATTACGAAAAACTAGACTACTTGCACTACTTTTATTCAGGAGACCATTACCGTTTCCCTGACTCTATTTATCTAACAGACCTTTTATTACCAAAACAGGAGACTTATAGATTACGTTACCTTGCTCTACCACGAGGTCACATATTTACAATTTTCTCATTCAAAGTTATGTTGACCCAAAAGCCTTCAATGCAATTAATTTTTTTTAAAGGATGATCTCCAACGCGTCGTTAAACTATATTTAAGCTGCGAAAACGATCGCCGGAAATTGGTTCTGGAATTTCAGCTAAAATATTTGCATCATGAGTTTAAAGCCCTCGCCTTTAAGCTCGGCTATAGACGGCAATAAATGCCAGAATCGGCATCGATGCTGTGTTAATTTCCTGAAACGATTGCGCATCAAGGTTGGGTTGTTTTCAAGGGCGGAGAAAAAAAAATAATTCTAAAAGAGATAGATAGATACAATGGCTATACAGATCTTTATGACTAATGGTTTTTATGGGTGTTCCAATGTCATTAGGATAGCGTGTCCCGCTAAATAAAACCGGATAACGAAACACGATTTGTTAAAAAAATCAATCTCTAGCATCAATCTTTGTAGAAGTATTAGGGGACTGCTATAAGAAATACAATATATCAAGATTCGCATGTATTATGTGACCAAAAAAGGACGTTTAATTCATACATATATATATATATATATATATATATATATGTATATATATATATATATATATATATAACTAAATGACTTTATGTTTGTCAAACAGATTATAGCAGGTAGACCATTAATGATAATTGTAATAACTTCACAATACCAAGTTCGCTATTTTTTTTTGGGCATTTTGTAGTTTTTATGTTTAATGTAGGCTTGAATAATATTCCAACCCTACAATGATGTATTTGGCCTGCATTAAAACAATTCTTAGAAACTAAAGTCGAAATTTTATGAAACTAAATTTTCTGTGGTCTGCTGTAATGAATTTTAAAAGGGTCCAGTTGAACTTCTGTGAATTAAAGTTGTTTTGAATCTATTAAAAACGAAATGTATTCTTACATGTGTATGTTTTTATGTCTGTTGTTTGGTTTTAGTTTCCTTACAAGTCAGTCTTCATACACATATTTTAAGCTTTTAATATTTTAATTTATTTTACTTCATTTCAAATTTTGTATTCAGACTTTGAGGTTTTAAATACAATTCATATATTCATATTGTATTCAGTGCAGTCGTACAAACATAGTTATTGTAAAAAATATTTTTTTCCTGTCTGATCTAAACGATTGTCTAAAGTTATTTATGGTTTTAATTTTATTTTTACGCGATTTAATTCTTCCTTAAAACTAAACAATTTTTTTTTCTTAATCAGAAATCTCTAAAATTGCAAAAGAAGGAAAAAATATCAGCAATTTGTCCGTCTATTCGAAAACTAAATGAAGGCCGTAAAAAATATTTCCAATCCAATCCAACTCACCCACCCCTCCCCCACCACCTTCCAATCCAATTTTTTAAAAGTCATTAAATTTTAGACCGTTGAACATTTCTGGCTGTCAGGGGGGACAACTTACAACGCGAGGAATTCAGACAACCGTCCAAGATGTCACGTAAAACCGAGACTGTCTTGACCGAAAATCTCGGTGGCTTTCAGGGGCGATAACTCGCTTGTTTAAAATACAGTTTTCTTCATTACAATTTCTTTTTTTTTTTTGTTTACGTTTTTAAAATTTAAAATTTTCTATGGTTTTTAAAATTGTATTGTCAAATTTACAACACGTTCACACTATCGCATATCAGAATAATATTAATTTTTTTTTTTCGATTTTAATAAAAAAAAATTATGGTTTTAAAAAGATAAAAAAGTTAGAATTATATTCTGAACAACAAACTATCGCGTATCAGAGCAAAAGATGAATGTCGAGTGAATTAAAAACAATAATCTAGTAAAAGACACTCTATCATTTTGTTGAGGGATAAAGGAGGGGGGGGGGGGGGTTGATGGAGGATTCACGATTACTGTTTTTTTAAGCTTTAGCAAAATAAAATTATTCTAATACGAGTAAGGATTGTAGCGTAGCGAATGTGAGGCTCAGGCGATACTATACATGCATCATTCATTACACGAATCTCCCCTTGTTTAAATCTCCACTTTTATGAATCGCCCCTTTTATAAATCTCCCCTTTTATGAATCTCCCCTTTTATGAATCTGCCCTTCCATGAATCATTCTTTCTATGAATCTTCCCTTACATAAATCTCTCCTTGCAAAAAAACTCTCCATTTATTTTTGTCCTATCATAATGCAGCAATGAAATCTTTTTAAAACATGCTTGTTCGGTTACTGATACTAGATAAAATACTTTTATATGTCTTGCTAAGAGCAAAGATAACCCTGTATTTACCGAAACCTTATCTTATACCTAATCATACCACAGTCGTAATTCTGATGATTAACTCTAGCACAAAAAAATAGGTTAAACAATTTAAAAACCGTGTTATAAAAACTATTGTCAACATTATGTTAAAAACTATTAAAACCGTATGTTAAAACAATTATAACCGTAAGTAAAAACATTTTAAACCGTATGTTAAAAACTATTAAAACCGTATGTTAAAACAATGAAAACCGTATGTTAAAACAATCAAAACCGTATGTTAAGACAATTAAAACTGTATGTTAAAACAATAAAAACCGTATGTTAAAACAATTTAAACCGTATGTTAAAAACTATTAAAACCGTATGTTAAAACAATGAAACCGTATGTTAAAACAAATAAAATCGTATGTTAAAACAATTTAAACCGTATGTTAAAAACTATTAAAACCGTACGTTAAAACAATGAAACCGTATGTTAAAACAAATAAAATCGTATGTTAAAACAATGAAAACCGTATGTTAAAACAATGAAAACCGTATGTTAAAACAATTAAAACCGTATGTTAAAACAATAAAAACCGTATGTTAAAACTATTAAAACCGTTGGTTAAAACAATTAAAACCGTATGTTAGAACAATAATAACCGTATGTTAAAACAATAAAAACCGTATGTTAAAACAATTAAAACCGTATGTTAAAACAATTAAAACCGTATGTTAAAACTATTAAAACCGTAAGTTAAAACAATGAAAACCGTATGTTAAAACAATGAAAACCGTACGTTAAAACAATTAAAACCGTATGTTAAAACAATTAAAACCGTATGATAAAACAATTAAAACCGTATGTTAAAACTATTAAAACCGTATGTTAAAACAATGAAAACCGTATGTTAAAACTATTAAAACCGTAAGTTAAAACAATGAAAACCGTATGTTAAAACAATGAAAACCGTAAGTTAAAACAATGAAAACCGTAAGTTAAAACAATTAAAACCGTATGTTAAAACAATTAAAACCGTATGTTAAAACTATTAAAACCGTATGTTAAAACAATAATAACCGTATGTTAAAACAATTAAAACCGTATGTTAAAACTATTAAAACCGTATGTTAAAACAATAAAAACCGTATGTTAAAACAATTAAAACCGTATGTTAAAACAATTAAAACCGTATTTTAAAACAACGAAAACCGTATGTTAAAACGATTAAAACTGTATACAAATAAAAACTATCAACACCATAACACACATTTTACTAGTCTAAGGTCAAACACAGGTAGCACCAACACTCCTGAAATGATTGTAAACATGGGCCTTGAGTAATTAACTAATTAACACCGTGGTTAATTTAAAATCCACGGGGTTCCTAGCCACGGCTGAGGAGACTAATTAATCACATTTTTGAATTAAGCCGAACGTTAACAATGATTGCACCGTGCATCTATTCAAAATAGAAAAGCTGATTGGTAAAGGATTTAAACCATAGGCTCTCAGACTCGCAATTTCTAGTCTAAAATAGAAAACTAAAAACAAAAATGTTTGGAAAATAATTTTTTTTCGGGTGAAATAAAAAAAAATCCTAAGTGCTTAAATGTTAACAATGTACAAGAAAGGTAACTCGAATAAGCGCCGATTATCTGAGTAGTTTAAAGAACAAAAGAGAATTCAGTGCAGGAAAATCACTCGGTTCATCAAAACAATAGTTGTAGATTTTAAAAATATATTACCTGATGAAATCATGCGGTGATTTGAAAAGAAAACGTGATTTTATATTTTGAAAATAGTTTTAATAGAGCTTGAAATGTTTGTTTTTTTCGATGAACAACGAACATTAAACAACAGCGCACGATTTTTAGTCTTTAATAAAATGAAAATAAATGAAAACATAGACGAGGACTTTGGTAAAGATTAGGTTATGGATAATGTCATGGGTAGAGTTTTCTGGTGTAGGTTAGGTCTAGGTTTACATTGTTTATGTGGGTTAGCTTGTTGACTCCGATTTTAGCCGACTTTTCTTTTTGGATTACAACCAAGAACAAACTACAAGGCAGCAGTTGGCTAACGAGCCTCATCTTCCCGAGGGTTCGAACTCGAGACCTTTTGGATTAGCAACCATGAGCTTTACCGACACGACCACGCCGCCTCTATAGTGCAGATGAAGTAGGGTGTATAAGTTTCTTGACCTCGTTACATAAAGGGAAGGCGTGGCCATACCAACAACCGCCTTTTCGTTCCGGAAAGTGGATCAGGTACTTATCATAGCTGGGTGAACTCAGGGACGTTCTGAAAAATAAAAACCTAATCGGGATCCGAAATTAAGACTTTCGGGTTAGCGGTCGAAGGGTCAACCGCCCAACCACAGCGTCCCACATTGTAGTTGTGTACGCATTTCTATATGTGAATGCATACGTTTGTGTGTTTGTATGTGTGTGTGTGTGTGCGTGCGTGTTAGTATGCGCATGTGTTTTGTGTGTGTGTGTGTGCTAGCTTGCGCGCCTTTGTGTGTGTTTGTGTGTGTGTGCGCGCATGTGTGTGTATGCCTGTGTGTGTGTGTGTGTGAGCGCGATGTGAGTGTGTGTGCGTGTGAAGCGACTACCACCATACTATCACGTAAGAGGGCGAAGATTTAACTCAGTTACTCAAACTTTGCCCCCAGCTAAAGAAACAAAATCCTACTTCCGACTGACGGAAATGGTTCTTGGCGTGCGTGGTCTATTAATAGACTTGGCCACCGACGCCCGTTGTCCACATTTGGCTAGTTGACAGAGAGTAGATCTGTAGACGGTGCCGTGTTTGAAGGTCAAGGTCGATTTATAATGACGACTCACTATCTTGTTTTCAATTAATTTTTAAAAAAAAGTAAAATTGTTTACTGTCTTGATGGTCAATAAATTAAAAGTTTTTTCTTTAGACCTAGCGATCCATTGGACAGACAAATAAAATACTTAAAAAAAACTTTTTAAAAAACCACGTTTTTCTTGTGGACTAAAAAGTAGAAAATAAATTTTTCTTTTGTGCTTCCTCGAGCTGTGCAGGTTCTTGTGATGACTGACAAAAAACGTGGGTACGTTCACCATCAAATTTCCCGACCCATCTGCCCGACCCACGTTTTTTGTCAGTCATCACAAGAACCTGCACAGCTCGAGGAAGCACAAAAGAAAAATTTATTTTCTACTTTTTAGTCCACAAGAAAAACGTGGTTTTTTAAAAAGTTTTTTTTTAAGTATTTTATTTTCTCCTTTTTAGTCCGTTGCTACACATGAAAAACCTGGTTTTTTAAAAAGTTTTTTATATAGTTTATTTTCTACTTTATCTAATGACTTGATTAAGTATGAATTGACTAAGTGTTTATAAATACACGGACTAAAAATCTTGAGCGACCAGGATTCGAACCTGGGTTGTCGCGGCCACAACGCGATGTACTAACCACTATACGATCACGGCCAGCGCGCTCACATCGATTGGGGCCGAAGTAACTGTGTCAATAGGCCTCCAGTCTTTATTTCACAAAATGCAGTCGGGTACGCACTTGTATGGATTTAGAAAATGTCCACAGGATTGAAACCCGTTGACCAATCTACTTAGTTTGAAATACAAATCGTGTGTTTTACCGGTGACAGGACAAAATCATAGTACATACTATTAACATTTTGCTGTGAGATATTTTGTCTGAGATATTTAGTCTGAGATATTTAGTCTGAGATTATTTATCAACGATATCATTTGTCTTGGTGTATTTAGTCCTGGCATTTTTTGTCCTTGAGATCATTTGTCCCGAGATCATTTGTCCTGAGATATTTTATCTGAGATCAATTGTTATGGAACCATTTTATCAATTGACCATGTGGTCCCATCTCTATCAAGTAGGCCTACTTCACATAAAATTGGCAACTACAAACAAAAAATAACAACCTAAAAAAATACCTTGGAATTTCCCTATAAATTTATTCGTCCTTAATGTCATACAATTCAAAACAAGTAAACAAGTGCATACGATCTTGCGCATCGTTTCGGTCTACTGCTTTGTCACGGACCATTTACTTGGGTTTTTTCATTCGTAGTGACCGCATTTCACATCTTATGCTAAATTCTGTGTTTTAAAATTCAACACTTCAGAATTCGCTCCCAGTGTTTTCGATTCAGAATAACTATTTATGAGTAGATTATAATACATGTTTTAAAATTGGATTTTTTTGTGCGTTTAAATTCATGGAAAACAAATGTATTACAAAGCAGACACAGGATATAGGTAAAATCGCAAATGAACTATACAAAATGTAATATAACTTTTAAATTTTTTATTCTTTTGTGTGCATATTTTGAGATAATGGTTCAGACTGATTGTTCTTCTGAAAGAACTTACTTTTTAAACAGCATATTATTACGTCGAGAATGCCTATGCTATTATTTTAATGGGAATGACTTTACATACGATTATTGATTAGCGATGCTTTGTTCGCTCACGTAGACCAATGGTTCTTAACCTGTGTCTATCCAAAAAGTTAAGAACCGCTGGCGTTGACCAAGATTTGAGTTCTTGTGGAAATTTAAATCTACAGCACACAGTACGTTGAAACTAAGTCTAAGAGGCTGTACTTTAAGGTGCATTTTTTAGCTATGCTCTATGGGCATATGAACTGAAGTTTAGTTGAGGCGCTGTTTTCCCCAAAACAACACAACACCAAGAACACCTACACCCAAAAAAAATATTGGTTAGTAAAAGTAAAAAATGCATCTTAGACATAGCCATTCATTGGGTAGACTACGTCTTCATATGTTTCTTGACCTTAGCATAAAAGTGATAATGTGGTCACCACTATGCCCAGCCGACTTTATTTTCCTTAACGTGAGCTGGGTGGATCCATAGACGATCTACTCATTTGAAGCCGGGTTCGAATTCGAGACTATCGGGTTAGCAGTCTAGCGCTCTACCGCACTGCCACTCCGTTCAATTAAAACATTGATACTTTGTACTATTATACACATTTATATTAAAAATACAATTTAATGAATATTTTAAGTCAATATCTTAATACATTTTGTGTTGTGTGGCGTTAGACCATGTAAATTAAAAATAATAGTGTACTGCATAAAATCTCTGATTACTCACATATTATGCTTGTGGATTTAAAATTAGAGATTCCTTTCAAATCAAGAAAGAGAACAAAACAAACGCCTCAGGCTTTTATTATTCCCTCATTAGCGTTAATTAAATCATTTTTATAAGCACTCTAAACGGCTCATATAAATATTTTTTTTAAATAGCAAATCTAGTAATGGAATATTTCTGCCATAAACAAAATAAAATGATACATAAACAAACTACAAAATAGTTTAATACTATAAATAAAACAAGTAAAAGCGGGCGCTATAGTGGTCAGGTAATGCATCTAAGACATATAGGTAAAAAATTCTAAAACGTTAAAGGTAAATACGATACAACCCATCATGTGTTTTGAATGCTTCGCTTACAATAAAGTCACGGGAAAGTCCAGTTTTAGATAAGAGATTCTTCCATTTATAAAGAGGCAGTAGGGAGGTGGTCCAAATATGTAGACTTACAATTTTTGATACAATTGTAGGCCCTGCAACTTGGAATCAGCAGTGTCGCAGGAGCTGCCGAAAGGAAACCAGAGTTGGTAATCCTTTCGCCTAAGGGGCTCCACTCCTGTTATGTTTTCGGAGTTGTCTCTCCTTGATGGGTTGCAGTCCTCATCTGCCCGAGGGTTCGAATTCGGGACTTTTGGGTTAGCAACCATGTGCTTACCCGCCCCACCTTAAATAAACCTTGTGAGACCCTATGTCTGTGATACGCAACTATTTAACACCTTCCATATTTCGAAGTTTTTTTAAAGATATAAAATCATGAAAACTACAGATGTATCTCAGACTTATCCAATAACAAGAGGCGAGATAACCAGGCAAAACTTGTGTTTTGAATAAACTTAAAGGATCAGCGTGGTCGAGTCAGTAAAGCTATTGGTTTCTAAACCGATTAATCTCAAGTTCAAACCCTCGGGCAGATACGGCTCGATAGCGGGAAATACCAACTCATCTAGGAGAGATAACTCCAAAAGCAAACAACTGCTGCCTTGTAGTTAGTTGTTGGATCTACAAAGGCTATGGAAGCAAATCCAAAAAAAGCAGGCTGAAATCGGGGTCAAAGGCCTACATGGCGCATAACAAGTTGACACGTATACTTAATCTTGTTGGAAGGAAACCCTTTCACCATTAAAATTTCGAAGTTAAAAACTACATTTAAAAACTAACTTTTTAGAAGCCGTTCACTGTTGGGACATATCTTCTGATCAAATACAGATAATTCCAGACTTCTTTAATCCTAAGGAAGACCGGCTTCCAATTTTACAAACTGAGCTCAAATAACAACAGTAGGGGCGATCATTTTATTCTACAAGAAACTACCCCCAGATGGAATCGTGCTTTTAAAAACACCATATTATCTCCCCTTTGATGTTGGATGATTTCCCTTTGACGGTCAATAACAAAAGGCTACCACTGAAGCAGGGGACGCTATAAAATTTACGACCAAACATTTCAGATCGTGTAACCTTCATTCCGTCTAATTTAAATCGACTTGAGCGACGTGATGAAAAACCAAAAAAATAAATATACAAAATAAAAAGATAAAAACGTGAATATAAATGTGGAGTATTAGTTTGACGCTAGACGGGAGAAAAGCATTTTATACATAGTTTTAAAAGTTTTGTATTTTCTAAAATAGGCCTTCCCTAGATCTAATCATCTCTCCCCTCCCCCCACCTTAAACCAGGTCACACCTTCCCTTGCTTTAATCCGCCCCTCATTTAGCACCAATCCACGCCCTCCCAAAGCGCTTATCCGCCCCTCCACAACCTCTAATTCGTCTATCCCTTTCCTGAATTCAACCTCCTCAACTACCTCTAATCCGTCTATCCATTTACTGAATTCCACGCCTCCCTTAGCTTTAATACGCCCACACCGCTAATCCACCAATACCTTAGCACTATTCTACACCTTCACTTGCTTTAATCCGCCCCTCCCGTAACTCTAATCCACCTATCCAGGTACTGAACTCCACGCCTCCTCGTCGATTAATTTCCACCCCCTCCCCCCAGCGTTAAAAATGTTTATTTATAATCTAGAATATATTTGTTTATCTCCAGTAGATGAATACATACTATAAGAATACAGTTACGAAGATTTCAAATATACGGAATTTGTAAATAGCAGGATGTTTTTTTTTTTAAAAAGCAACAACAGAAATGGAGGCTTTTAGAAAAAAAAATGTTATAACGATAATTAATGGAACAAAGAACTAATTAAAGAAATGAATCATTCAAAAGCACTGTATTTTTAATCAAAGAAAAAAAATATTAAAATAACACAATATAGGTTAACAAGAATGATAAAAATTCTCACAGGATCCCATTAAATAATGTAAAAGTAAATCAAATTCTTGTATAAAAAATTTTGAAAATAATTTCAGCATTTCAACAGTGTGGAGAGAGTGTGTCTTGTTAAGATCTTACAAAGAAAAAACAACGGTTCATATTAGAAACTAGCTTTGTAGATCAACGCGGCATGTCTAATTACATAATAACCCTTGCAGAAAAAAACATGTTTCACTAGAGTTCTTTATATTATCTAGCAGTAAGACAAACAGCATGTTTAAATTAAAATAATTTCACAATAGTTTGATGTTGGCAAAAACGAAACAAAAATTATTGATTTTCATTCAGAAATCGTTAACATTTTTCAAGTTAACAGTGTTTGTTAATAGTACTTCTGTTAAACTATCTATAGAACCGTGGGTTACTGAGTAAATGCGCCGAACAAGGATATCGAAATATTTAGAAACAGATTGTCTCCATATACGATCTAAATTTATTTGATCATCCTGTCTCGTTAGTGCTAAAGACACATGGGGCAGATGAAGTAGAGTCCATCTGCTTCAGAGACCTCATCATATGAAGGGATAGTGTGGTCAGCACTATACCCAGCCGCCTTTGATTTCCTAATGTAAGTTAGGTACCCATTAGAGCTGGGTGGACTCAGGGCTAGCAGTCTAGCTCTCTACACGCCAACCCTATATTTTGTAAATGTATGTATTAGGTTTAAAACATATAGAGTAACGCGTATAAATGTATTTAAAAATTCTTAGTAATTTTTTTTAACACAAATTTTATGTTAAAAAAAACAAAAATGTTGATAACCCTATAGATTAAGTTAGAAAAATCTGTTGATTAGATTGGTTTGGTAGAGGTCTGAAAGTATGTTGAACGTAAACAAGGGGCCAACTTGAAAGGTTTTAAAACATTAATACCCCACCAGTCATGTTACGTGTAATCTGTTTTGGTTGAAGGGGAGTTAAGACGTTTTTTTTTCTTCTCTCCTCGAGTTTCGAGATCGGCGTCGTTATCGATTTTGTTTCTAAAATTGTCGCCCCTTGTGGTAGTGGTTAAAGGGGGTGGGGTGGACCAGTGGGGAAGGGGGGGGGGGCTGCGGCCTAGACGGGTAGGGGTTTGGTGGTCAAGTGAAAGAGCGCACTATTGCTAAAATAGGAGTCCCGAGTTTGGTTTCGTACCACTGGGCAGATGATGCCCGTTAGCTAGACTGGTGATGCCCGTTAGCTGGGGCAGATGGTGCCTTGGCTGGGGCAGATGATGCCTGTTGCCTGGGGCAGATGATGCCTGTTACCTGGGGCAGATGATGCCTGTTACCTGGGGCAGATGATGCCTGTTACCTGGGGCAGATAATGGCCGTTAGCTGGGGCAGGGCAGATGATGACCGTTAACGGGGCAGATCTTGTCCGTGATCTAGGGCAGGTTATGCCCGTTCCCGCGGGCAGATGATGCCCATTTGCTGGACCAATGATGCAAATTATATATGGGGCAGACGACACCCATTTGCTGGACCATTGATGCCCGTTATATGGGGCAGATGATGCCCATTTGCTGGACCAGATGCCCGTTATATGGGCAGATGATGTCCGTTCTCTTGGGCAGCAATACACTAAGTATAGAATACCCCCTGAATCAAACAAGTAATTTCCTTTTTGAAGAACATTCAAATAAAAACAGGCTGAAGATGGGGACAACAAGGCAATACAACGCAAGACATGTTTTAATAATTAATTATATTGAAAGAAAAGAAACTCCAATGTTGTGTACAGTTAAGAAAGAAGAAAAAAAAAGGTTAGAAATAGATTATGCATGTTAAATTGTATTCTTCTTAGTTCATAATTATTTCCCGTTCTTGCCCAATATACGTGGGGTAGATGAAGTAGAGTTCGTCTGCTTCAGAGACCACGGCATATGAAGGGATAGTGTTGTCACTTAGGTACCCATTAAACCTAAGTGGACTCAGGGATGTATCACTGATACGAACCCGGATTTCAACTCGAGACTCTTGGGTTATGCAAATTTAAATACGATTTCGACTTGTGACGTCTAAATATTTTAAATATTTCAAAAGCGAAATTTTTAAATTTTTTTTTTTACAAGGATTAGAAAATTGGCTGAGTTGTTTTTTGTGCTGTGTTTTATTGTGTTTGTTTTTCTTTGATACTGTTAATATTTTTAACATTTATTTGTTGGCAATGGTAGTTTAATTTAGTTTTCCTTACTAAATCTTGGTTTATGAGACTTAGGCTATACATTTTGACTTGCGTAAAGTCCCTTTGAACCAAATATGGAATAATCTCAAGCCCATTAGATGAGGGCTGGGCTAGAAATTCAGAAAATTTGAAATCAACTAAAAATTGCCTGAGGTGTACCTTCATCCGCTCATTAGGGTCTATTCAAATGTATTTTAATCGGGGAGGGGGGGGGGGGTTAGGGGTTGGAGTGGGGGGGGGGGGTAGAAATAACCAATAGGTTAACTCACAAACGAAGGGGTTCCAGAAATGATTTCTTCGCCCCAGAAGCATGACTCATACTGTGTTGAAGAAAATTTGCTTAGAGGCAACGGTACAATTTTAAACAATTTTGGCTTCTTTTTCCTTGTTTTCAATCGTAGTGTCCTTTCCCCAATTCTAATTAAGTATCATCGGTGAACATGTGTTGCGTTATATGGCAGTTGACCACGGTTTCAGGCAGCTTTTCTTTCTTTTATTATTTATGTTATTAGATAGAACAGTTTAAAACCTGCTTGCGAAATAAAAAAAAGGCTTTTTATACTTATTCTTTAAAAATTTATAGCATCGCTCATTGTGGCTAATTAGGGATACTCAAAATCAGTGGCGTAGCGAGGTCGGGTGTCACCCGGTGCGGCATTTAATGGTATCACCCCCCCCCCCCCAGAGGCATAGCGACCCTTCCCGGGGACAAACTTTCAACTTTTCGATTTGCACTCCCCCCTCAAACGTTTTTCATCGCATATAGTAGAGTGATCGCTTGCATTATTGTGATGTATAGCATTTATATTCTACTTTTTAGTTCAATTAGAAAACGTGGGTTTTTAAAAACTTTTTTAATGATAATTATTTGCCTTGGTGTCACCCCCCCAAAATGGTGTCACCCGGCGCGGTCCGCCCCCCCCCCCCCCCCCCCCCCCGCTACGCCTCTGCTCAAAATATAAAATCACGAAATACCTTTAAGAGAAATAGAAACGTTTAAATGAAATCGTTGGTGTCAAAGTATAACATAGCTTCCATTGCCTTGGTCCGCTCAAGAAAAATCTGCAAGGCGGCAGTTGTTTGAATTTAGTGTTTTATTTTCTAGATGAATTAATGTCACCTCATTGTGGTTTCGAACTCAGGACTTGCATGTTAGCTATCATGCATACTTCCGTCAGACCACGCAAGCTTTAAAATGTTAGTTTAACTCAAACTACACAAAACAATGTAGCTCATACGTTTGTAGCTGTTAATTCGTTCACAATGTCTGTTTGTTTTAAAATAGAATAGAATCTTGTAGAAAAAAAAAAGAATTGCGCATCAAATGAACAGCAAGCAATGGGCGTATTAAAGTGCGTAATATTAGTATAAATTCATCAGCGTTTTTTTTTTTTGAGAAATCGAAAATAGCATAACATACTACTTCCGTTCAGTGCAAATTAATTAAAATTTGACAGAAGGCAGAAAATTGAATCTTTTACTTTTGTGTGAAATTTCATCCATCTTTCAGAAACAGAACACAAGTTAAGAAAACACAAAAAAGAAACAAATTTCTATTTCTAAAATGTTGCAATTCTCCGCCGAAAATAAAAATAAAAACAATAAAAATAAAATAATGAGTATTATTTAATTTAAAGTCTAGTCGATAGGAGTAATTAGCAGACAGGTAAATCGAAAGTAATGTTTCGACACCTACGATTTCATTTACACGTTTCAGTTTCTCTATAAAATATTTCGTAATTTTATATTTGGAATGTCCCTAATTAGCCAAAATGTGCGATGCTATAAAAGTTTTTAAAAAATATTAGAAAACTATTTTTGAAATCGCAAGCAGTTTTTAAACTCGTCTATTCATTAACATAAATAATGAAAAAAAAATAAAAAGAATACTATTTTTGAAAATTAATGAGGCAACTTTCCAAAAGAATCATCAACAACCCAGATGAACATAGGAGCAATCAGAGTTGCTTCCAGGCATCTCTTCGGGGGCCCCCCGAAATTTTTTTACCGCCCCCCGAACGAAATGAAATTTATATAATTTATATAGAAAATATATACTTTTAACAGTGTCCGCCCCCCCCCCCCCGAAGAAAGTCTACCGCCCCCCCCCCCCCCCCCGAAAATTTCAAGTGCCCCTCCGGAGAAAAAAGTCTGGAAGAAACACTGGGAGCAATGTATCTAGATCTATGTGCAATAACAAGACGATCCAATATCATAAGTTACATTCAACAGACCATCTGTACAGTCTATTGAGGGATACATTTCATACTCTCGTGGGAGAAGACAAACTATATTGCATGGCCTCATAACACAGAGACGCCTCTGATGTATTTTACGCAAGAATCGATTACATCCCCCCCAACTAATCCGTAATCGGCTTGTTTAACTGAAACTAATGTTAAACTAAGTGTATTTGTGTTACGTACGGAATCGAATACTGCTAATCTTGTGATGCTATGTTTAGCCTGAACAGACGTACCTACTAATGTTTTAACTGTAAAGTGATATATTAAGCTGTTTTCTGTGATTTATAGAGAATAATTTAAAAAAAAAAAATTAATGGCTATCATTTTCATTAACGTTATTTTTAGATGCAATTTAAAAATTTATCGGAATACAGTGTCTGTGTAGTCAAGAGTCATTAGCCTAATTAATCTAAACTTTAATCAAGTATATAGTTAATGACGTCATCTTCGCGATTAATTATCGAATCGTTCTATTCTTAGTCTTCATACTTTCATTTAAAAAGCAATGTTCATTTAAATTTATACCTCGCCGCTTATGTCGAGATAAATTTTGTTTATACAACTTTATATTATTCTTAAACTGTATTAACTGGTCGCATTGGACCCATTGGCGTGTCGTATGTCTAAATTTTTAAAAGATGCACAAAGGGACACATGATTTGTCTCCGTTACGCCTTGTTACATACTGGTTTACAATGGTTCCATAGGCCCGGTTAGTCTATGGTTATACACTCGTTCACAATGGTTCCATTGGCCCGGTTGGTCTATGGTTATACACTCGTTCACAATGGTTCAATAGGCCAGGTTAGCCTATGGTTATACACTCGTTCACAATGGTTCCATAGGCCCGGTTAGTCTATGGTTATACACTCGTTCACAATGGTTCCATAGGCCCGGTTAGTCTATGGTTATACACTAGTTCACAATGGTTCCATAGGCCCGGTTGGTATATGTTTATACACTCGTTCACAATGGTTCCATAGGCCCGGTTAGTCTATGGTTATACACTCGTTCACAATGGTTCCATTGGAACTGTTGGTCTATGGTTATACACTAGTTAATCAGTTGTATAATATGCTGTCTGTCGTCAGCTGATGGTTCCATATTTGCATTAGTAAAAGAATACTCTTTAGACCTAGTTATCCATTGGGCAGAAGAAGTAGAGTTCATATGTTTCTGGACATCGGCATATGAAGAGAAGGTGTGGTCAGCACTTTGCCCAGCCATCTTTACTTTCTCTGTTATGAGTTATGTCCACATCAAAGTTAGGTGGACTCAGGGACGTTCTATTGACTTGGACACGGATTCGAACTAGAGACTATCGGGTTAGCAGCCTAGAGCTCTACTACTTAAACCACACCGTCACATATATGCCCGGCTAGTCGACGGTTATTCACTGGTTAATCAGTTGTATAATATGCCTGGTTAGTCAATGGTTAGTTTGTGGTTTCATATGTCCGATTATTCAACGGTTATTCACTGGTTAATCAGTTGTATAATATGTCTGGTTAGTTACTATTCGATATACCTCGTTCATCCATGAGAACCAAACTTAACGTCGTTATTAGCGTGATAGCATGCGGCACCTATGACCGACCCCTTTGACCGACCCCTACGACCCCCAGAAGACAATCTTACTTCATTAAACCTAGTCTCTCACGCTACATCACGTGCAGTCGTACTCACCGTAGACCTTGACCTATATCCATGTATTAAAAAAAAACACGCGAATTTTTTCCGATACTGGAAAAGTTAGGGGATAAGTTAGGAACGATCCTATACAGAAGGGGGAAAGGGGGGATAAGTTCGGAACGTTCCTATATGGAATGGGGGAGGGGGGATAAGTGAGGAAATGGATCTGGAAGAAACGACCAAGTCTATCAAAATGTCTGACAAAGATCTAGCCATGTCAGGTCGGTCAATGGGAAATGGGAGGGGAGGCTCTGGTTTATGGGAAGAATATAAATACCCTCAGGAAACGCTAACCAATAAGTAGCGAAATCGCCCGCTCTCTTGATGACGGTATGGCGTGTTGTCTTATAAGGGGACGCTATTTGCTTGTTTCAAAGGGATGTAATCAGAGACAGCAATGATGGAGAATCTGTGTTCTTGTAGAAATTTAAATTTAAAAAAAAAAATGTTGATTTTTGAGAAATTTAACAAATGTAGACATTGTCAACAATATTGTGAAACTCATTTTCAAACTTGTCTTCGTATGTTGTTTACCGTGTTTAAATACACGGATCAAACTTTATTATTATGAAACAAAAACAAGAAAGCATTTTTGAATGACATATAGGCTCTTGTTCAGAAAAATAAGCATGTATCAATTAGGGGTTGTTGACAGAGAGCCAAATTTCAAGAGGGCATATTGAAAGCACATTGCGTGAGCGATGGATAACATACATTAGGATTTGTATGACGAATTGTTACGCGTTCACGATAAAATAGCATCATTCATGTTAATGAAAAATAACAAGTTTAGTGTGCCATTTTAGTTATGTTTTCGTATTCGGTTATTTCAAAGCGGTACATACGCAAAGCACCATCGTACTTGAGAAGGAAATCGACTAAAAAATTTAGAAAATCGACTCATCATTTTTTTTGGTTGGAGGTTTGGGGGTGGGGGCGGTTGAGGGTTAGCGGGTGGGTATTTTAAAAACAAAATATATACGAATCATTTTTTAAAAAGAACGTGTTTGTTGAAACGAAAACAAATTATCTTTCCAACCACGAACAGTAAAATATTCCCTTTTAGACAAGTAAGTACAAAAGGAGAGTGAATAGAGCACTTTTATCTGTGACCTCGGCATTTGAAAGCATTGTGTGGTCAGCACTATGCCCAGCCGCCTTTGTATTCGTGTACCAACTAAGACTTATGACTTCGAACTTGAACCCAGATTCGAACACGAGACTTTCCTTAAGTGGTCATTTAATCTATCCCTCGACCACGCGTTCAATGAACGGAAAGTACAGTACACAAAATTTGTTTTAGAATGTACTGCGTAGTACAGTTCACATTTCACTTTGTCGAAAAAAAAACAAATGAATATAAAACAAAAATTATGTTCTTTTCTGTAAAGTTCAACACTGACGTCCAACGCAAGTTTCTAATCTAATTTACACAAATCTACTTGTATATCTATAGCACGATTTTCTTTCAGCCTTCTAAAAACTTCCTGCTATGACGGCGCAAATTTTAATTAACCTACTCAAAAAACAGCGGTCAATGACCACTTTAGTATTGATAAAATAAAAAAAAACAAGGTGATCTTCATATTTCTGTGTACGACATGTTTTTCGCTCTTAGAATATTTCTAAAATTGATCCCTACATTTTTTGAATGAACATGTTTATCTATTTTTTTATGAATTCCTAAATTTTTGAATGAACGTGTTCATCAGACCGTAACGAGAGTGACAGATAATGAGCCAGCCATGTGGAAAAAAAATCCTATTGTGACATTGTCACAGTTTATTGACTGACGCCCACGCATGATGAAAACGGAAGTAGTGTTGATATAATTTTACTGTTATTACAGCTATGGTTTAATTAAGTGTGACATAATTACTCGCAAGCTTTACATGTTTGCAATGAATTTAGTATGTTAAGTAAAGCGAGTGGGAGGAGGTGTTACAATATTAATTCAAGACGAGTTAATATAACTACTCATTTAAAAATTTTCATGGTTATAATAAGTACTTTAAACTCAAATAACTATTCATAATTTAGCGCATATGAGTTTTCATCTGTTGTTATGCGTTATGCTCATTTTTAAACTAAAATAAAATATGTAAAATGTTTTTAATAACTAAAACTATCATTGGAAAACTAAAATTGCATGTAGTTTTAAAGTCATTACAAATTAGCCTATGGATGGTGGGTGGTACAAAGAATGATGAAAATCACAGAAATGGGATCGATAAAATTCCTAACTGAAAACGCCAAAAGCTATCAAGTCTGCTGTAGTATCGAAGACGTCAAATAATTGAGCTCTAGTTAAGTTTAAAAATTCTAAATTAAGTCTCGGTATTATAGGTTGAACTAGCACTTTAAATTTCTGACTGAAAATGTCAATTTTAAAGGTTTATTTTCGTAATATGAAAATAGATATAGATGAGGAATAAAAGAGCATTTTGATATCTAGCATGCAGTGTAGATTTGTGGAAGTTGGTTCTAAGTTATAATAAATTTTGTTAAATCTCATCAGTTAATCAAAACCACACAATATTACAAAACAACTACATCTTTTAAACATATTAGTTTACTATTATATTTGCAATATAACTGGATTTTTATCATATAGTCACCGATGATTGATAAATAATTGTAAAAAGTATAATTTAAACTCATCCTAGCCGGTATTTTCTGTTATTAAACACATAGTCCATACGCTCTATAGCAGGGGAACGTAACCCATCTAGGAGAGATTTGCTCAAATATTACAATAAAGAACGAAGAAACAATACAACACTATAATATAATGGTCATTTACACACATTTAAATTATGCGTTATCGAAACTATAACAAAAAAGTCACACACGACGAATAAATGCAACGTTTATTTCCGAACCTGACAGACCATGGGAAAAGTGAAGTAGAGTTCACCTGTTTATGTGACCTCGGCATAGGATGGGATAGTGTCAGCAATATTACCAGCCGCCTTACTTTCCTAACGAGAGCTAGGTACACATTAAAGCTGGATTGACCCAGGGACGTTCGACGTACTTGAACCCGGATTCAAACTCGAGACTTTCCGACTACCAGTCGTATGCTCAACCTTTCCGCAACCGTGTCACGTGATACGTAGCAAGGGTGTTATAAAACACAACGTGTGAGACGGAAAGTCAATAAAAGAAACGAAAAAAAAAAGTGGTTGAGATACCGGCTTGTTTACAAAGATTCCGATGAAATTGTGTTTACATAGTGTAGAGAACACATCCCATAGATGTCGGAGATAGCCTTGAGGGCCACATTAGACAGCTGATTGCCCACTAACGTCTAGTACTGGACGGTATTTTATACTCGCGCGAGATCTTGCGAGATGTTCTTTTCACATCGTTGTTTTGAAGTTATATGTTTTTATCTAATAAAACCAATGTATAGCATTAGACGTGGTAATGTAGTAAAACATGTACAAACTCTAGTGAACATTTTTAACGCGAGTTTTCCATTAAATCAAAAGCGCCCCGTCAAAGAAAATTATATTTTTGGGAAAACGAATTATTTATTAATAATAAATTAAGATGCATTTAAGGGATAATCCCTTGATGTTTCGAGTTAAATTTCTTGATGATTCGATAAATTGTCCGGTCAAAAAATGACGACAGCAACGCAAGATATTTAGACAACAAATATATGGCACAAGCAAGTAGGCATGCACTAGATTATATATATATATATATATATATATATATATAGGCAACCAGGTTGTATGTCATTCTGTCTATCATCGGTTTAGTTATATAGTAAGTTTGTTTTTTTGTGCGTGTGTGTGTTTCAATAAAATGATATGACGAACATACGTATATTAAAAAAATGCTCGTACAAAAAGATATGTATACATTTATGAATTATTGATATAAACCTGAATAGCACACTCTCGGCATGTAGCGAAAGACTGACACATTATTATGCAAGGGCCACAACCTAAAAGCAAGTCCCGAAAAATAAAAAATACTTCCCTTTCTGTTCGTTGGACTGACTTCCGGTGAGTTTTTTATGTGTAGAAATTTGAAATAATGGGAGATTTGATAATCAACACGGCGCGGTCTACCATTAGCTGATTTGATCGAGTGGGTAAGGGGAGGTAGCTCTCTTTTTTTTTTTAAATTACCTTTTTTTTTTAAAATTTTTTTTAATATTCTGATTTTCTTTAAAAATAAAACACATTTTGTTAAAAGTATGTAGCCTTAATTAAATCATTTCACGAAATATTTTAGATTATTAAAATTTTACAGGTAAATATTATGAATATAAATTTGCTTTTAAACATTGTAAACTTGTGAGTTTTTTTTTTAAATGAGCTCTAACAATTTTCACACATTAAAACTAAAACATAGCAAAAATATTGTTTATATCTATATATATAATTCTCTTCTGGGAGACGCTAGAAAACAAGCTGTAAGCGCGCTCCCTATCACCCCACCCCTACATGGTTTGGTGAGCTGTGGTTCACGCTAATGTTTACATTCGTAGAGCCGGGTTTAGTGACGGCTATTACTATTAGGGGCAGATAATTTAGTTTGAAACGATTTTAAACTTAGGGGAGGTAACTAAGAGGAGGCTGCTTTCACAGGGGGGGGGGTGTAGGGTAGGGGTTGGGGGGAAGGAGGTGGGGGTAGGGGTTGGGGGAAAGGAGGGTGGGGGTAGTATCCTTCTTAATGACCTACTGATAGTGTTTTAAAGCAAATATTTTCAGTGGCAGCATTGGTACTGTCAAATTCACAAATTATGAATTACTGAAAAGTAGAAAATAAAACAACTAAATAGCGGCGTATGATATGCCGCGGATCGGCTCGTTATGAATAAAACGTCTTTGTTGTAGCCTGAATGATACGTAGAGTACAATGAGACACATCAAATAAAAAATCTCCCCTTTATATTTTAAACAGCTTTATCTATAGCAATCCTCCTACATTTTAAAAAAAAATTCTTTACATTTATTTTTAAATATTAAAAATAATACCAATATTTATTTTGTAGTTTTATGCAGTTTCAAAGACATGATATATTACATGTCTGAAAAAAATGATAAAAAATAAAACTTAAGAAAATAAAAGGAAACAATATTGTCTTTTATAAGAAAGTTCCAATTAGAATCATGCGCGTACTTATTTTAAAGCCGAGGTGTATTCCTTGTTAAAACTTAGCGAATATATCAACTATATTTCAACAATTTCTCAAATATCTCAGTTCAGCCCCAACTTAACGACACTCCCCCCCCCCCCCCGTATGTACTACTCATCCTTGCTGCCCTTCCGGTGCCTTATCTGCCCACGTTATGCCCCTTTCTATAAGGCGACATCATCTGAGCTGCCCTAGCTCTGATTACATGCCGTTGATGCCCGCGAGTAATAAGAAACCTAATACCGTTTAATCTCTCGTTGTCATGGTTACGTCCAAACATACGCATTCACATATTTTTTTGTTATGTTAAAAAAAACAACAACCCAAAGCCTCTTTAGGCTATAGCTTTCAGTGATTACAGTTCAATGCTTTTATTCTACAATCTCCGTGTTTTTTTTGTCGACAATGTGTTGACTGTGTCGATGTCAGTACAGCAGAAGGCAGAGGAACTCGGGCATTGCGTTTCTCTTGACACTCACAAGTCTTGCGCAGTGTTTCTTTGAGGAATCACTTCGGAGAGGGGGGGGGGGGGGGAAGAGAAAGTCTACCGCTCTCCCCGAACGAAACGGAAATTTATACAAAAAAATATACTTTTACCCTTGTCCGCCCCCTCCCCCCCCCCACTTCGGAAAATATCAAGTGCCCTCCGAAAGAAACACAGGTCTAACGAGAAACAACGACATTTTACGGCAAATATATTTTGTTAACAAAGTAATTTTTAATTAAAAGATAGTCATTGAAACCGTGTGAAAAAAAATGTTATTAGTTTTACCTATATATTGTTTATCGACGAAGAGAATTGTGAAATAGCATCAGTATTGCGTAAGTATAACAATTTCGACGATAAACTGATTAATTACACAAAACGCTTTAAAAAAACCGGTTAGGATTTAATTACTTGGGTTTGGGCCTTACTACAAATAGTAGTTATAATTCAACAGTTCGATTTTAAAACTAGTAATTAACTTTTTGTAATAATGTTCAAATTCGTTAAAATGTATTAACCAAAGCACAAACTATACTCTAATTTAAATACTATATATAAATAAATAAATAAATATATATATATATATATATATATATATATATATATATATATATATATATATATATATATATATAAAATGATATATTAAATAATATATAATATAAATAATATATATAATTATATATATATATATATATATATATATATATATATATATATATATATATATATATATATATATATATATATATATATAATATATTAAATAATGCGTGTGTAAGAATTTCTAATAGATATAAACTAACCAAATCGACAAAACTGAATATCGAGCCAATAATAATATTTTGGAAAAAAAAACTTTCACAGAAAATGGTTTGACTCTCAAGAATAATTTCACCGTTGGCATTAAACGCTTTAAGCTTCCTTTAAATATTTACCAACTGCACAAAAAAAAATCAGGAACAAAGTTTACAATATCATTTATATCCGTTGAACAAACACACAAAACACATTTTTCCAAATGAACAATTTGCACTAACAACATTCAAACCCTCTCTCCTCGTTTACCCATCATTTTACGGTCAAACAAAAAAATAAAATAAAACCGAATTGATCGATTTTATTATGTAAAGTACGGTAGCTGTTTTATCAACAGATTGAGCCAAGCTTGCAAGAGACAGTGTAAGGAGATTACACTGCACAATGAAATTCTCTCCAGAAGACCTAAATTAAGTCTCCGGGCTAGGAAGATTTGGCGGTTCGCAGACTTAACGGGGGCCGAGAAAAAAAAAATGTTTTTTTGTTGTTATCCAGTCGGTGCTCTAATGCTGAGAGGAACATTCAGCAGTGCAGGATATTATTATACCTGGGTGTGGTTTTCTCATGCAAGATGTGTTCCAGACATGTCCGGTGTTAGTGGGAGTACATCCGTCAGATGTATCGGTTCGGCTGTTAGAATGGAGAATTTGGTGTTTTTTTTTTTTTTTGAAAAAACTTTTGATTTTATGTTCTTCGGAAACAAGAATTTTTTATTTTTTTTATTTTAAAAATTCTTGAATAAAAATCCGCGTCTTTACTGTTAAATGAAGGCAGTGGCGTAGCGAGGTCGGGTGTCAACCGGTGCGGCACTTAATGGTGTCACCCCCCCCCCCCCCAGAGGCGTAGCGACCCTTCCCGGGGACAAACTTTCAAGTTTTTGATTTGCACCCCCCCCTCAAGTTTTCGATTTGCACCCCCCACTCAAACTTTCTATTTGCATCCCCCCCCCTCAAACTTTCGATTTGCAAACCCCCCCTCAAGTTTTTCTCTATATATTTTGCTATTTTTTACCTTGGTGTCACCCCCCTAAATGGTGTCACCCGGTGCGGTCCGCACCCCCCGCCCCTCCCCATCGCTACGCCCCTGAATGAAGGTATTTTTTATTTTTATTTTGGTGAAGTTTAAGGGTCGAAATAGAGATAAAGGTAAAAACTGGAATTGGTGATAAAGTAAATATAAGAGTAATTGTCAGGTTTTGAGTATAGAAAGTAAAGTTTCGTTTACAGAACTAGCAATCCATAGAGCAGATGAAATAGAGTTCATTTTTTTTAAATACGGTTATAATTGATATTCGGGGTTAGGATCATTTTCATTTGGGGCTTGTTCTTTGTTGACATTGTTTAAAATTACATCACCATCCCCCATCCACCTCAAAAAATAATTTTTAAATTAAGGAGAGTAACAGTGTCATCGTGAATTTATTTTTAAAAAATCAAGAAATTGACATGTTGGTTTTATTAGTTTAAAGACGCGATCGCTAAAGCATATATTATGTTGCTTCAGTAAGATACATATTAGAAATATCCTCTTTGTCAAGATTTGCATAAAACATAAAGTGTCTGGGTTTTATCTAAAGTGGCCATTAAACGTTAAATGAAAACAAGTACAATATATGGGATATAACATACATGGACTTAGTAAAAGGGTAAATCCATAAGCATTAGCAAAAAAAATATTCGGAGATAAAGGATTAATATTTATACGCAAACATAAAAGCTTTTTTTTTTTAAATATATACATCTACATTTGGGGTTAATGTTGTCATTGTGGAAATAAACTTATACGGGTTATTAAGAGTTAATGGCGAAACTGCATCACATGAGAAACACGAGAAGATTTTAAAACAAAGGAAATGGGTACACGAATTGTGACATAAAAATTTCCTAAGTGCACGCTAAAAGATTTCAGTGTTAAGACAAGTTCTAAAATGTGAGCAGAAGAGAAGCTATAAAAAAACGAAATTATTAAAACCCGAATAACTTTTTTTTTATTTTATTTTTAAATGACATTAAAGAAAAAAAAGGCACTCGTCTGCAATGCAATCAAGTGCGCTTTTTAAAAAAAAGATAATGTTTCTATTTCTATTCTCGATGATGTAAAGGTCTTTTTTCTTCTATCATAGTCGGAACTGTTTCAGTATTATCTCGAAGCTGGGTCAGGAGTGAAAGGTCACGTATGTTTTGTAGCGATAAATGTATTTGTTTTTAACATGGTAGAAAAAAATAGCTTTGGTGATACGAAGTAACGTTATAAATCATGTGTTAAAGTATGTTTAGCTTGATATATTCTTTGCAATATCTCTCTCCCCTCTCTCTCTGTATATATATATCTATATAATCTATATAATCAATATATATATATATATATATATATATATATATATATATATATATATATATATATATATATATATATAGATATAGATATAGATATAGATATATATAGATATAAATATAAATAAATATATATATATATATATATATATATATATATATATATATATATATATATATACTTTTTTTGGTGAGGGGAGGGGTGACACCATGAGTGCCGCCCCGGCTGACACCCAACCTAACTACGCCACTGACTCATAGAACTGTATCTGTTTAAGTAACGTAACACAGGTATTTTAAGAATGAACATGACGGATAACAAGTCATACACGTTCGTTGAAACGTGAAATGTTGCACCAGAAATTCTTCTAAATTTTTCGCTAACTGCCATTCCGGCAAGGCGTTCGTGTGAAGGACGCAGATGAGAAGAAAATTGGAACCGCTATGCCAGATTTTGTCGAGTCGGCGAACCAAAGATTGTTTGTAGAAAAATCACAAGAAATTTAGAATTTGTTTCGATCAGGCAAAAAAAGATACGAGCTCGAATACAAATTGCTGGGTTTTAGAGATTTAAGCGAAGAAAACGCGAATATAATAGGCCAGAAAATGAGTGTTGTGGCGGAGAGGGTGGGGTGGGTGGGGGGTGGAAGATGTCGAATCGAGATAGGATTTTATTTTCCCAGAGAGGTATGGGAAGGGAGAGAAGAATGGGGTGTAAGTCAGCCGAGTGACGTCACTTCCCGTATCAATACATCAGGTACCAACGGGTTACCGTCGCGGAGTTTTACGGTAAATCTGATTTTATTTGAGCTCTGTTTTAATGGGATGGCTGGGGAGTGAGGGAGGGGGGATTAGTGTGTATGGTGGACATACAAATGCAAACCATTTTTATTTTTAGCTACAAGCCCGAAATAAGCCTACACGCCTATCTGATAGATACATAGTTCTAACCACAAAAGGTTGTAGGTCTATATCACGTGCTACACATTTCGTGTATGTGAACATCCCCACACAATTCTTGTATGTGTACATCTTTAAATGTCTTCCCACAACCTATATCAAATAAATTGTACTTTGTGGTTGGATGGTAGAACGTACGACTACTATCAAGCAAGTCTCGCGTTTGAATCACGTTATGATATTTTGCTCTTTAATGACTAACGTTAGGGGGAAGTAATTCAGAAGGTTAGACACAGTTCTGACCATAATATAACTTTATACGCCGAGGTCACAGAAAAAGGTATACTCTACTTCATCTGCCAGAGGATTGAAAAGGCGATTGAAATCCTTAACATTGCACTAAGGACATGTAAAACAAAACCAGAGTGACAAAAATATCAACGTCTTCTCTCTTCTTAATTCCGTGCCTAAGACACATGTGGCAGATGAAGTAGAGTTCATATGATTCATTGACCTCGAATTTCACTTGTTTCTGTGTCCTCGACATATGAGGATAATGTGTGGTCAGCACTATGTCCAGGCGCCTTTGTTTCCCTAACGTAATTTAGGTACTCTTCATAGCTGGGTGGGCTCGGAGACGTTCCACTAAATTTGAACCCGGATTCGAACTCGAGACTCACGAGTTAGCAGTCTAGCTCGCTACCGCTAGGCTACATTTTCATCATACATCCTTCATTAACATCATTCGATTCAAACATACTTCAACTTCTTACATTACATACGGTGTAACATAATTTTAACACTGATCCTTTAAGTCTTACCACAGACAATTTCATATCAATATGCTATTCTTATATAAGAATCTTAAAAAAGCTTAAAAAAGTAAGTAAATAGGCCTACATATCCGTCAAATTATATCATGGATACATACACTCTAATTCATGATTCCGAACGTCTTGTTTATAGAACTCTGTCATAATCAAAGACATCAAAAGTGTGCAAGCAATATCAGCCCAACTAAGGGAACAAGATAAACCTTAATTTTTAAATAGATGTTTATATCCACATTGCTTTCAACTCAAGTTTTACTTTTTAAACATCCATTAAAACATTAGCTACATTTTCATCGATTGTAGTTCAAATATCTAAGGAAGTGAAAGTACATTTCTTTTTATTTAATGTGGTTGATTATATATTTTTGTAGGACGGCGTGGCCTAGAGGTAGAGAGCTAGACTTCTCACCCGAAAGTCTCGAGTTCGAATAAGGGTTCAAGTCAGTAGACCGTCCCTGAGTATACCCAGCTCTGATCGGTACGAAACTCACTTTAGGGAAAGTAAATACGGCTGGGCATAGTGTTAATAAAACGATCCCTTCATATGCCAAGAACATCTGAAACAGATGAACTCTAATTCTTCTGCCCCATGTGTCTTGGGCACGAACGGGAAAATATGATGATGTATTATACATTATACACACACAGACACATACAGACATTATATATATATATATATATATATATATATATATATATATATATATATATATATATATATATATATATATATATATATATATATATAACACAAATAAACATGCACAGTTTAAGCGGACAGGATTTACATTTTTATCTGTAGGAATCTTTAGAATTACCATTTAAAATACTTTTTAAAACCCATGAGTAACATTTTATATTTCAAACGTTTTTGATCGACCTATTTACTAACACGCCTTGTTAGTCGCGAGGAATTAAAATGGCCGAACTAAATAAAACAGTGCCCGTCCCCCCCGGGAGACTAGCGGACTCTCGGGCTGGGAGGGTGAGCAAGATTTGGCACTCGTCTCTGAACTTTTGTCTGTCTGGGATTCATGTTGGGTCTTAGTGTGTGGTGGTGTAGACAGACATTGATTGGAAGTCTTGGTATAGACAGACATTGATTGGAAGAATTGGTATAGACAGACATTTTTTTTTACCTATATGGAATGTGAGGTTGGGTCATCGAATCAAGGCGTCTAGACAGACAATAGCTTTTAAACCTAGATAGACGATAGCTTTTAAACCTATATAGACAATAGCTTTTAAACCTAGATAGACAATAGCTTTTAAACCTGTACAGACAATAGCTTTTAAACCTAGATAGACAATAGCTTTTAAACCTAGATAGATAATAGCTTTTAAACCTAGATAGACAATAGCTTTTAAACCTAGATAGACAATAGCTTTTAAACCTAGATAGACAATAGCTTTTAAACCTATTGCATTGCAGACAGGTTAGGTTATAAGTTGGATACTCTATATTAGTGGTTCTGAACAATTTTGTAATACCAAACCCCACTAGTTTCATATGCGAATTCAACAAACCCTTCGTAACAGTTCTATCATTTGCATTGACAAAATCCGATTGTAAATCATTCGAGTAAGTAGTAGTCATGACCTACACCGAATCCACGAGACTGACTCACCGAACCCAAGGGGTTCGATCTAACCCAGGCTTAGAGGGTATGTTTGTGGCCTAGCGGTAGGGCGCTAGACTGCTAACCCGAAATCCCCGAGTTCAAATCCGAGTCCACCCAACTCTGATGGGTACCTTACTCAAGGTAACGGTAAGTAAAGGCGGCTGGGCATAGTACTGTCTACACATCATCTTCATATGTCCAGCACTTTAATAGTAAAAAAAAAGTAAACTTTAAAGACATTTAAAACCAGGAAAGAATAATTTCGACTTTAAAACAAAATAAACAAACCAGAAAAATGTGGATCTAGTGTAAAAACATGTATAGTCTAATATTGGACGTCCGCGGTTCATTATACAGTAATTACAGTTTGTGAGAACTCATTAACCTTTAACCTATTATGCATGTCGAATAATCCGTGCACGAGAAGATCACGCTTTCAGACAGCATCACGTGATTAGCAGATCGCATCACGTGATTAGGTGGTCGGCCTAGTTGCAGAACGGTGTCAACGGCACACGGAAAATATTTCCGCATGACCGAAAGTCGCACCCGGGATCTTCGCATGAGTGGATGCGTGGTGCGGTGAGTGGCGTGGGGGGGGGGGGAAGGGGGGAAGGGTGCAGGCTGGTTGAGGATAAGGGGGAAAAAATCCATCGGGGGAAACCCTCGATTGCGTGCGTGAAGAGGGTGCCGCACGATGCTGAATAATGCAGATTGAAACAACAGAATCTTGCACGTTACATTGGTCGGTGTGTTGAACTGTATGTTTGTAGACGTGTGTGAGTTTTTAGTTCGTAATTTTTGTTGTTATTACCCGGGGCTATTTACTAGCATCCACCATAGGTATCTGTGGGAAGGCGTGGTCTTGCGTTAGAGCACTAGACTTATAATCCGAAAGTCTCGAGTTCGTATCCGGGTTTAAGTCATTGGCACTTTACTGATTCCATATAACTCTGATGGGTACCTAACTCATGTTGGTTCAGGTAAAGGCGACTGGGCATAGTGCTGACCTCATCATCCCTTCAGATCCCGAGGCCAAGAAATATATAAGCTCTACTTCACCTGCCGAATAGATCGCTAATTTAAATAAGAATATTTACTTTTTATCATAGGTAACTAACTTGTAGAACTATTTGTTACCAGTATGTTTACTATACTATCCTAATCTCAACATTACGATTTAGTTTACTCTCGATCATTTTCGAGAATTTCAGAAACTTTTCGGGATTCAGTTTTAGATATTACGATTAATTAAAACCCCATTCCCCAATTCAGCAATAACCTCAGAACTTTAGCCTCTATCTCATCATGTATCAAATGTATAATCTCTATCGGCCATTAATCTACTTTTTTGCAGCTTATACAAACATCTATTCCATTAAAATGTACATGAAATCTTAACTATTCATATTTAAACTATTTAACAAAATATATTAAGCTGCTTTAGGAAACGATTTTAGAAATCACTTTAACATTTTCCTAAAAATAAACCTTAGCTGTCAATTTAGCATTTAATATTTAAACGACTCCATTAAAAAATAATTTTAAAAATATATTTTAAAAATGAACATTTCCAACAAATGGCCTTTTTATTGAATGACCTATTTTTTTTAAACCGGCAGATAATTACATTAACTGACACGCAAACAAGGGTTTATGATTTAATAGCCTCCAACATCGACAACATGAGGGAACATTTCTTCTGAAAAGCCGCCCAGAGCGTTAGACCGCCCAAGCGTCAGTCGCCCGCTACCCTACAGCGCATTAAAAACTGGTTAAAGCGAGGCCACAGTTAGATATGTTTACTAATTGGTTTTATTAAGGCGTAATGGGGGATTTTTGCGCTTCTGCGGGATCGATTAAGTATATCTTTTCGAGACAAGAATAGCGTAGAGAGGAATGAGGGGTAGTTTGTCATGCACTATATAGCTTACAAGAGAAAGATTTTTTCCTTATTGGTTAATTTCCGGAAGAAATGTCAATTACAAGACTTAAACGGGTTTTTAAATAAGTATTCAATTCTTTTAATTTTAATTGAGTAGATAAAGTCTTTAATGAAGACATTATATACAATGAACTTATACGCGTTATGGTAGTGTAAGCAAGTTAAATTGGTAGAGACATCCTTATTTTTAAGCGTACGACTAACTGAATATTTCTGGGGATTTTTATTTTTTTTTGCTAGTGTTCAATTATATAATCTTTTCGAAAAAGGGGTGTTGGGTTACTGGTAGTTAACTTAATACATGCATGGCTTGTTAATGTCAATACTAATCATATACCTAACTCTAACCCTAACTCTAGTCTTCCATATGCCTAACTAGAGTTTTTTCCAGCCCCCCCCCCCCCCCCCCCCCCCGAAGAAAGTCTACCGCCCCCGAACGAAATGAAATTTATATAGCAAATATATACTTTTAACAGTGTCCACCCGCCCCCTCCCACCCGAACAAAATCTACCACCCCCACCCGAAAATTTCAAGTGCTTCCACCGCCCCCCCTGGAGAAAAAAGTCTGGAAGAAACTCTGCGCCTAACCTTAATTTCTAACCATAAAACTAGTTGAGATTACAATACTATTAGCAAACCTAACACACCTATTTTTGGAAGAGTCTATTAACGGACATCGGTAACCTCACCATCCAATATTTTCTTTTAAATATTGATTTTGTTACTAGATATTCAACTCAAAATACCTTGTCGAACAAGGTTATAATTCGCCGAACAATGTGATGTAATGCCGAACCAAGTTATAGTTCGCCAAGACATGTTATAATTCGCCAGATGGTTGCTACCGTTTGTTGAGACTGGTTATGAACTACCAACCCCAGCAATATTTCACTAGCTCTTATGTTAGCGTCGAATGAAATAACTTCAACAGAGTCTACTGAATGCTTTCTTTAATCCTTTATGTTAATATCCGTTTTCAGCAGTAAATTTAGCGTTATCTTTAATGCTATTTCACCATACCAAATTTTGAAAATTCGAAAAAAAAATATGTTTGGAGTATTTTCTTTAACAAAAAACTAGCCAGATGACTCTAAAAGAGATAGTTAAAAAAGATCATTGATTATCACTATAAGACAAACATAATTTATATGTTAGCTTTTGAAATTTGAGATCTCCGCAAAAGTTGTTTTTTCAAGATGGTCGCGTTGCCATGTCAACCATACTTTCAGGTGATTCCCCGATGCATACACATATTTTCTTTTAAATACCCTAACATACCCTAACATAAATACACACACATAAATAAATACATTTTTTTTTTGCTTTCCGAGAGCCAAACACCTTAACAAAAACAAAACTTTAAACGTTTTTGAAAAAAAAAATGGAGTTAGTTCACATGAAGCGATATATCAACCCCAAGTTAAATGAAATTTAGCTTGGTTAAAAATTTAATTAAGAATTGTAAAACCAAACTGGGATTGGACCCACGATCAACAGAAAAGCTTTAGAAATCTTCGTTACCCTCTTGTTAAAACACCATATCTAGCGCATTCACAATACAGAAAAAAAAAATCTGACACGCACCCTAGTCTAGTGCAAGCAAAATCTAGGCCCTCTTCATAAATTTTTCATACTTTCCATTCAGTGCCATGGACCCATGTGGCTCTTAATTAATTAGGGTTTTAATATATAACATGTCTATAATAACACATCGTCACATTAATTAGCCGAAATCGATTAGCTAATTATATGCAGTGTTTCTTCCAGACTTTTTTCCTCCGGGGGTGCACTTGAAATTTTCGGGGGGGGGGGGGGGAGGGTGGTAAACTTTCTTCGGGGGCGGGGGGCGGCGGACACTGTTAAAAGTATATATTTTCTATATAAATTATATAAATTTCATTTCGTTCAGGGGGGGGGGCGGTAAAAAATTTCCGGGGCGGGGGCTTCCCCCCCCGCCCCCGAAGAGACGCCTGGAAGAAAATCTGATTATATACATACAAGCTGATGCTCCTAATAAAAAAAGGCTTTGCATGATATTTATTGTTTTATTTATTTTTAATGAACAAAGAAGGATGATATTTAGCATCTATAGTCTGCGCAATTTTCATCAATAAAAAAAGCAGTTTTAGCATCTTGCGTTTGCTTTCCGATCGCCTTGAACATTGCCATTGATATTCTATTCAGAGTTTCTTCCAGGCATTTATTCGGGGAAATTTTAGGTGCCCCCCCGGAGAAAAAAGTCTGGAAGAAACAGTGTTTATATGAATCGAAAGCGCCAGGCATGACTACTATAAATAGTGTTAAGCGTTTAAGGCTATGATTTCGTTCGTATACACGTCAGTGATGTAAATGTATGTATTTTAAACCAAATTCATTTAAGGTTAGTCATAATTATCATGTAATTAATTTTTTAACTTTAATTGAAGCAATGAGAGAGAGACCGGGGTTACAATAATCTATAAGCGTGTGCATTGAAATATGTTAGAAATTATATTTTTATTTTATTTCATGGACCTTTATGCACTGATTCCAGATTTCAGAACATTTTTTTTTTACTTTTTTTTTTGAGAAAACACGATCAAATGTATATAAAAAAAGGAGAGATTGTTACAAAAACGCAAAAATTGAAAGCAGCCGTTGGCTTGGTTTAGATATTATAATCCATTAGAAAGTTGATTATTTCAAGCCATGAAACAGTGTTTCAAATACTAATAATAGCAATATTACTACCATATTAAGAATTTTCCATTGCTTTAAATTAATACTATTTAATTTGTTTGAATACTTGTAATTTATATATATATATATATATATATATATATATATATATATATATATATATATATATATATATATAATGTATATACCTGTATGTATATTTATAAAGAAATACCAAGGCTATACGTATAGCTTTAGGTTTAACTAAAATTTCAGTATTATATGTGTATTTATATGTAATTATTAATACCTACTCAGTTATGTAAATAATTCTCAGAGTAAATATATTTTTTGTGGTCATACCAGTTTTTTTGCCAATCCCAATAAATAAGAGTTTTTTTTTTTTTGTTTAATACACAAACATTTAATTATAACTACTAATTTAAATGTAATTTATCTATCAAGTGTTAAGAAAAAGATGTTTAAACCGAAAAAATAAGCAAAAAATAACATTACCAGTTGCACATTAAATGGTATATCCGAATTAGAAACTGTCACTAAAATCCATTAATTTGAAAAAAAGAAACAACGTATCAGTCAAGGCGATTATTTCACGTGGTTGGTGAACGAAAAAACCAAACTGAAACGTACCGAGCCGAAAGCAAGGGGAAAGAAGCATGAATTGTTTCCCTTATTTCTAGCAGATATCTCGACAGTCTCTCTCTCTCTCTCTCTCGCGTGTTCGTATTCGGAACACTATCCAGTATCGATGCTCACATTTTGTTTGTGCGATACATCTAAATAGTGGGAATGTTTTTAAATTTCTAGTTTCATATCTGAAAATGGTGTTATATTTTAAAACAAATACTACTACGCTAAATTAAAAAAATAAAATTAACATAAATCTAGGGTTAAAATTAGGACTTAGTTACACTTAATGCCCGATACCATGATCGCGTGTTTTCTAAGGAGTGACTAAATTTAACTTCCGCTAGCCTTTTCTTGATTGGGGACTGAGTTTTATTTTCGCTAATTATTCTACAACCTTGGTTCTGCCGATTGATTCAACTCGAAACGTACCGTCTTTTATATTTAATGCATGTCCCACGTTAATGCTTTAGAAAGTGGGTTTAAAAAAAATCTAATTTAAAACTACAGTCTAAGTGCACAAAGGTCAAGGTCATTTTTAGAAAGGTAGTTAACTTTAGAGGAAAACAAGAAGAGGGTTTGAAAGCAGTTATTGTTACGGCGATTCGGTGCCGTGTAGAGTAGTGGGTTCGGATCCCATCTGACTAAAACGACACTGCTTTTTTATAGGACTATAGTGAGTAATTGTGTCTACATTTGGTAATGTTATACTATTTTATATTGCTATTTCGATTTAATCGTATACCTGTATTGATGGGGTTTTTTTTGGTTTTTTTGTTGTTGTTGTTGCCAGTGTTTAAATGCGATGGTTATGATTGTGAGGTACATAAGAAACAACATAATTTTGGGACATGCAAACTGAGACATACGCAAAGTTATAGTATGCGTGCGTAAAGATGTAAAAGAAGGAACCTATAATGTTATATCAGAAAAATTTAAGACGCATACATGTATATATCAACATACATATGTATGAAGAAGTGAAAACACACGCTTTAAATCGATGACATACTAGCTTGCACACACTAACGCACGCTCACGATTTTAGTTATATACGAGCATTTGAACACACTTTAATACGGACAGACAAACACACATTGTCATTTACACATTAACATAAATTGACACGCACACACGTGTACACTAACACAAGAACACACTTTAACATGAAAACACGCATACATACACACGTACACAAACACACGAATATACAAAAGACGAACACAAGTTGTCACAGATATACGATTAAACATGTTCACAGACACATACACATCACACTTGTGCTCATATACACGAAACACACCAACACAAACGGACAAAAGAACATCAACACAGAACACACCGAATCGTTTGTACACAAACACGACATCATACACACAGACCAACTCACCAACAGATAAATACAACACCATCAACAACTCAACATCACGACTAAATTTAAAAAAAAAATAATATTTAAAATACAATTTACAACCCAATACATCTACAACGGCATTCGATTAAATAGAAAACAAAATAAATTCCCGAAATTTAATAACCATCCTCCTTCGTAAATTTCAGGGATCTCTTCATTTGGGAGATAGCGAGCTAAGGGGAAGTCATCCAATCAAGGGCCATTCAGATTTACGCTACGTTTTTTTTTTCATGGCATTCGCATGTGTTTACGCAATAGTTTGTGTGTATGTTCTGCAGCTGTGTGTGTTGTGTACGTGTTTAAAATACCTACACACCCCATGCGTTAAATAATACTGTACCGGAATCGTTGCTTTCTGGGATACCAATTTTATATAAACTATTTTTTTAGTTGAGCTTGTAAAAATTTACTGCTATTTTTAAAATATGAAGAAAAAAAAACGATTTTTTCTAATTTTTAGTACTCAATCATTTAGTTAAGTAACGTTCCCTTTTAAAACCTGACGGTCTATAGGGCAAAGGAAGTAGAGGTCAATTGTTTCTGTGAAGGGATAGTGTGGTCAGCACTATGTCCAGCCGCCTTTACTTTCCCTAACGTGAGTTAGGTATCCATCAGAGTTGGGTGGACTCAGGGACGGTCTACTGACTTGAACCCGGATTCGATCTTGAGACTTACGAGCAGTCCAGCTCTCTACCGCTAGACCACTCCGTCCCCACTTAGCGAATATACAAAAAGGAAATATTGAACCGTTTAATTTTCCAAAAAGGCAGAGTCAATTATTATAAGGCTCCTCTACCTAACTTATTATAAGTCTGAGTTGTATAAAGATGGTTTCCAATTCGAAGTATAAACGCAATCAAGTGTCAATGTTCATCACGTTTAAGGCCAATAATTTATGTACACCAATCATAATGCCACTAACATGTTATGTTCATCTATTACACAGCCGATTATTATATTCCCCAATCATAACGGCAATATATTGTGATGTTTACCTATCATACGGCCGATCGGTATATAACTCAGTTATATAAGGCGGATTGTTATACACCCCAATCAAGCATGCCTGATTAATACATACCCAAGTTATAATGTCAATATATTGGATAATTTCACCGTTGATCAGGCCGATAGTTTGAGAACCTTCGCAATCCTCTTCCCATTTCCTTAACCCCCCCCCCCCTGTCTCTCCAAGACCAGACCACATTATGGTTGCCCTAATGCTGAATCCCAATCTCCCCCACCCGCCCCACTGCCCGGCTTGTTTAAGGGATATTTATAGACACGTTCGCACATCGGCAACATAAACTACCTCAGCAGAATATAGGATGGAGGGGGGGGGAGGTTGGAAGATGTATGTTGGATGTTGCATTGTATGTGGAATGCGATATACTTTTGTATTGAGGTTTAGGTAAATAGTATGCGAGATTTAGTAATTACGTTGTTGTTAGTGTTTATGTTAGATTGTGTTAGAAATGTGGTGTTGTATAGCCGGTGTGATTAACGTGTACGTTTAAATGAAGTCGTATTTCAGTATAGAATGTATGTAATATTGCATGTGGAGTTTATGTTAGATTTCAAAACGATACGCTAGAAATATATAAAATGTCAGAAATGTATGTGCATTGTTAGAAATATAAATGAAATGTCAAAAACATATTTAAAATATAAGAGATGTATGAGAATTGTAATACGTGTAAGAGAAAACTCATTATTGTATTAAACATGTCATAAATGTATGTAACTACAATAAATATTTGTAAAATGTTTGAAACATTTGTGAAATGGCTTACATATATTTAAAACATTAGCAGTGTATGTAAAATGTTAGTAAGCTGTATGAAATGTGTGAACAGCTTTTGAAATGTTAGGTTTGTGTGATAACTGGAATGCGATTTACTTTCATATGATTGCGATAGCAAAGCTTTAAGATTGCTGTTAGATTGGTGTAGGATTGTAGTGGATTACAGTTTGATTTCTGCAAGCTTGCTGTGTGTTCTAGGCTATTTTGATTGCACTGCTAACAAACCTCATTTGCCCAAGGGTTCGAACTCGAGACTTTTGGGTTAAACAACCGTGAGCTTTACCGACTCGACCACGCCGACCCCAACATAATGAATCATTTCGACTAATTTGTGTAATTGTTGCTAGTGGTTATTCATTTTTTGAAAATCCAATCAAAATAGGCTATGTAATGATACAGCTACAATTAATTAAATCTAAATTACAATTCTTGAAAAAAAGTATAAACATGTGAACTCATGTTTGAACAAAATGCAAGATTTACAATATGAAAAACTTTATAGAAGATGTCAAAGTTCGTTTTAAGTCATAAAAATTAAAAAAAGTCATAAAGTCATTACAGAGTCAGAAATCTCAGACGAGTGGTTGGGCAGTAAAACCTGACCTTGTCAGAAATAGCCAGTGTACCAGAAGTTGACCCTGACTATTGATTAGCCAAGCATAATGGGAGTCAAGTTCATTACAGTGCTTTTCAGTTTTTCGAGATGAGTGCTCCGCCCTTTCACTGTTTAAACTAAAGTGTCTTTAGTGAGCAGGTTTTGGACTTAGCTTTTGTTTTTGGTTAATTTCGGAGATGGTTTAATTTTGGTTAATTAGGGGATTGTTTTTGGTTAATGAGGCGATGGTTTGTTTTTGGTTAATGAGGCGATGGTTTGTTTTTGGTTAATTTCGGAGATGGTTTAATTTTGGTTAATTAGGGGATTGTTTTTGGTTAATGAGGCGATGGTTTGTTTTTGGTTAATGAGGCGATGGTTTGTTTTTGGTTAATGAGGCGATGGTTTGTTTTTGGTTAATGAGGCGATTGATTTTGGTTAATGATGTGATTGTATTTGGTTAAGGAGGCGATTGATTTGGTTAAGGAGGCGATTGATTTGGTTAAGGAGGCGATTGATTTTGGTTAATGAGGCGATTGATTTTGGTTAAGGAGGTGATTGATTTTGGTTAATGAGGCGATTGATTTTGGTTAAGGAGGCGATTGATTTTGGTTAAGGAGGCGATTGATTTTGGTTAATGATGCGATGGTTTGTTTTTGGTTAATGATGCGATGGTTTGTTTTTGGTTAATGAGGCAATTGTTTGTTTTTGGTTAATGAGGCGATTGTTTTTGGTTAATGATGTGATTGTTTTTGATTAATGGGGTAATTGTTTGTTTTTAGGTAATGAGGCGATCGATTTTGGATAATGAGGCGACGGTTTGTTTAGGCTTGTCTTAATGGCTTTTAAATTTTCAGATCTTTGAAGGTGTTATATGGAATACTCATTATTACACGGTTTATTTATGTTAGACCTGGCTAAATTTTAGAAAATTTGTATCGTATGTAAATTATCAATGCAAATAGACAAAGATGCTAGAGATTTATGGCTTTTAAATGTCAGCTCTCTGAATGTGGTATACTGAATACTCATTATTACATGGTTTATTTATATTTTAAAGGGCGCTCATCTTTAGAAGTTTGTATCGTATGTAAAGTATCAATACAAATAGACAAAGTGGTTTAGACAAAAATTGCATCAATTTTCATGGTGGTATACGGAATATTTATTATAACATGGTTTTTGCATATGCTGAGCGTCGTTAAACTTTAGACTTTTGTATCGTATGTAAAGTGGCTTATTTATATGTGAGCCGGTGGTAATCTTCAGAATTTTGTATCATGTCAATGCAATGTATCAATACAATGTAGACAATGGTGGCTTTTAAAGATCTCTGAAAGTAGTATTCGGGATACCTATTATTACATTGTTTATTTATAGAGGGCGCTAATCGTTATAACTTTGTATCGTGTGTAAAGTTTCAATGCAAATAGACAAGCTGGTTGGACAAAACTTTCCGTAATTTTACAGTCACTAAGCGTAAAATGGATATAATATTACGGACGTGCAAAGTTGTTGTAAACATGTTTCCATTTGAGTGCATAGACTTCAGTTTTCGTGATAAATGATTTAAAAAAAAAATTATAATAATACTTAAAAACAAAATAGCGATTACATTTATTTTTTTTTGAGAAATTCTTAGTTTTCTGAACATTATACATTTGGTAAACTTATAAGAGTAAAAATAATCATTGCATATGACAAGTATCATTGCCTTTTTTTAAATTTCCTTTACTTTATCCGCATTGTTATTTAGTCCAATGAAGTTCTTTTATTTATATTTGCCTTTTGATTCATCATAAAAATCATAGAGTTAACAGATTTAAAAACAAGACAAAACAGACATGAATACTTAAGATGGACATGTATTTTTCGTAAACATAACATTAAACTTTTACATATTGTTACATTCTTGCTGCTGTTGCGTGTAGTGCTCCAAAGTTTGGGAAAATATTCAAACAAAAAATGTCGTGTTTTTATTTTTATATAATGAGAAATGCAGGAACGTTTATAAATTGGAATCAAATTTGAGTTCTCTTGATAATTTTCCAAAATAAGAACTTGTGTTTAATGTTAGGATTATTTCGTAACATTAATAAAAATAAAATTAAAAACATTTTTTGCACAATTTCTTTTCAAAGTATTTTTTTTTCTATAGGCGGCAAGAGAATAAGAAAAAAAAAAACATTTTGTATTTTGGTTCAATGCACCTTGCTGTGTTTAAAGTTAACATAGAAAGGCGGGCACCCAGCGGGGTTTCTTAAAAACAATGAGCACCGGTCACAACAAAACAAACAACCACAACACTTTTAAGCTATTTTCTCTGCCAGGTTTTTCTGAATTTGGAGTGCAAACAAAACGTCTGCCTGTTAATCTGTGAAAAAAACAAGGACAAAAAAAAAACAAAAAAAAACAAAAAAAAACACTTCAGCTTTCAAAAGCTACGCAGGTGTCGATGGAACAAAAAAGGCAATGCAGTTTTAACAGTCTTTGAATGAAGCCGTACAATATCTTTTCAAGAAATAAAACCAATATCTGATTTTAGAGAGTGCCCAGACATCCTTTGCAGGTTTTTGAAAACATCTTTTTTTTTTGGAGCCTCGATAGCTATCAGTAAAGATTAATTCTATAACAAAAAAAATCTAGCATAAAATACAAATTCACATTTATAAAAGCAAATATTTAAATACATTTAGTACGAAGAGGTGAAAACAATGCCCACAGTGTAAAATGTAAATATTTGGTTCGGTTTAAATATATTACAGAGACATAACATTTGATCAAAATAGAAAATTCCAAACAAATAATTTAAAAAAAAATGTATTGCTGTTACAATTCTGACCCTACTATAGCTTCATATGCCGGGCTTACAGAAAGAGGTGAATTCAACTTCGCTTGTCATATGGACCGCCAGGTTCAAAAACTTTAATTTTTTTATCACATGAAACATATTTCAGCAATTGTTCAGTTGTGATTATTTATTCATTATATGTAAACTTATGTTAGTTTTCAAATACCATGCCCTGTTTAAATACATACAAATATCACCTCGCAATATCCGTGAACTTAGTGTCCTGAAAAAATTAAGAAATTCCCGCACTTAGATCTAGATTCTCTACCCACCCCCTCCGCCAGGTAATTGTGAATCTCTAAGAAAACGTATCTTAACTTAATACACATACGCTTCTTTCTAACTGATTTTTAAAATTTTCTTTATGTCACATTTGTAAATGAACGGCTTTTAGGTGAGTAACATTTGCAATGATAACATTCGCTTTGAAAGCGCTTCAGCCGTGCAACACCACATTGCCGAAATGACGCGTTTGAACTTTGCGATTTTTTCTGTTAGCCGTGACAGTGATACGCCTTTATGATGCCTCTCTCTAAAGTGATATTCTATTGCTCTGTGTGTAACAATGGAGGGGGGAGGCGAGTTTGTGTGTGTTCATACATGACGTCACGTGATATTAGCCCATGTGACCTTATAAGGTCAAGTGCCGTCAAAAGAAATCAACCCATTTCACTAAATTAACCGTTTTTCGTCATTTAAAAAAAATGCAATACAAGACAAACCTATATAGTACAAACACATTAATGCACACTCCTAATTGAAAACTAATTCCGAATGGTTTAAAACAGACACTTAAGTATATACGACTCAACTCACTACGCCCCTAAAACCACAGCCCAACTTTTTAGAACACACTGACTACATGTAAATAAAGTTGAATAGATATATGTCTTTCTATAAAGGAGCAGACACACTCTTATTTTTTTCACTAAACAAGCTTTTCCAAAAAAATGTTTTTAGTTTTTCCGTCAGTTTTCGGTATTTAATGTAATTTTAAAGCAATTTAAAACGAAAGTTTTTCACAGCAGAATGTATTACTAGTGTTGTGTCTACAGTCTTGAGTAAAAAAAAAAACAAAAAAAAAAACAAAAAAAAAAACACGTAGATAATGATCAGGATAATTCAAAGTATCTGAAAAAAAGATAATATACTATTTTTGAGCGAGTTTGGCTGTTATCAGAAATGTACCAAGAACGTGTGATAAATTAGGGGTCGGAGTGGTCGAGTCGGTAAAGCTCATGGTTGCTAAATCGAAAAGTCTCGAGTTCGAACCCTCGGGCAGCCACTCTACAAGGAGAGACAACTCCAAAATCAAACTACTGCTTCCTTGTTGTTTGTTCTTGGTTGGGCAAAGGCTATACAAAAAGAAAAGAAGGCTGAAATCGGAGTCAATATCCTCAATGGCGCATACTAAATTGTGTTGGAGGGGATCCCTTCCAACACTAAAATTAAGAACAAGGAAGAATAAGTGGCAAATAAAAACCGCAATATACATCAAACAACAATGAGAATTCATAGAACAGGAGGAGAATCGTTTTGCAATATATAAGATTGTTTTAAAGGAAACTAAACATATATGATTAAGCACAAAATCAACATGCAATTTTATATTTAAATAAATTGTAAACAGTTAACTTAAGCAGTGATTTTTTTGTGTACGATATCTTAAAGAAGATCGAGCATCATCTTGGAGAATAATGAAAAGAAAGGTAGATAACAAATGAAACATATTTCAGATGATGAAAATAAACAAAACAATTAAAGGAAAACTTGAAGATAGCCTACATTGATAGCGAAAAATTAATGTAATCAACATATAATACATGTTTAATTGTTTATGGCCAATTTGTCTTCATACTATATTTAGAAGTTTGTGGCTAATGGGGTAGATATAAAAAGGAAACTTTATTCAAGTGATGAAAATGAACATATAAATTAACATACGCTTAGATAAAAATTTGAAGCTCTATTAAACAAGATAATGAATGCAATTAACATTTAACTCATGCTTAATAGAGTATGGCCAATGTGGCTTCGTGCTAAATTTAGAAGTTTGAGTCTATTGGAAAGATATCAAAAGGAAACCTTATTCAGAAGATGAAAATAAACACATCAACTAACATACGCTTAGATACAAATTTGAAGATATATTAAGGAGAAAAATAAATGCAATTAACATTTAACACTAGTGTAATAGTGTATCGCTATATTTAAATGTTGTGGCTAATTCGGTAGGTATCAAAAGGAAACCTAATTCAGTTGATTACAATAAATAAATCAGCATATGCTTGGATTAAAATTTGAAGATATATTAATGCAGAAAATGAATGTAATTAACATTTAACACAAGTTTAATAGTGTGTGGAAAATTTATCTTCTTGCTATATTTAGAAGTTTGCGGCTAATTGGGTAGGTATCAAAAGGAAATCTTATTCAAGTTATGAAAATAAACACATACATTAACATTTTGAAGATATAGTAATTAAGATAATGAATGCATTTAACATTTAACACATTCTTAATAGCGTATGGCTACTTTGTCTTCGTGCTAAATTTAGAATTTTGAGGCTAATTGGGTAGGTATTATTATGTTTAAATGAAAATTTGAAGATTTATTAATGAAGAAAATTAATACAATTAACATTTAACACATGCTTAATAGCGTATGACCACTTTGTCTTCGTGCTAAATTTAGAAGTTTGAGGCTAATTGGGTAGGTATCAAACGACTCACCTCTGGTAGATTGAGAGAACACACTGGACAATGGATGACTTGACCTTTACGTCATGTCAAGTTCCATTCCCCCTGAGAGCTGGACAGCAGACTTCCGAAGATTTAGTGGAATTACGGTCCTGAAGATGACCACGTCAATGACGTAGGTCCACTAAAATACTGGGTTTTCTTATTGTGAACATACAGCCTTATCGCACTTGTATAGGGGTTTTAAAACTCATGTTTTTTTTTTCAATCACATAATTAGATGAGTAATGTTTATATTTGGCACAGTCTTCAATGTTCGATTTTAATTATATAATTAATTTCTACACACATACCTTAACTGTGTAAGAAACGTTAGTCTTTTACAATGTTTTGCAATTTGCGTGAATTTCCCTCATTCATAAAATTGGCATGTTCCTGTGAGTTTAATTTACTTACATGTTACTCCGATGTATTGACTATTGGTTTTTTAACTCATATTTTTATTGTCTAGTTTTATTTAAAATAGAAACCTCAACTAAGGTGTGATTTTACTTTTTTAACATATCTTTTTAATACAGATATATTTTACAAAAGTTTTTAAACTGAAAATGTGCTTAAATTTAACCGTTAAATATTCAAATATATACTTTTTATGTTGACCAAAATATAATTTCAATTAGCACATGTATTCTACGTAACGAATTTATAGCTGTTTTAAAATACATGGGGTTCAAAGCATACTTATTAGGCTACATTTTTAAAAAATATTTATTAAAATATTTAAAAATCGTTTTAATGACTATGATAAATGGTTTTCAGGAGAACATGAGAAAGCCCCACCCCCACAAAATTAACCATCAACCAACAGAATACAGTGCTCCGAAAAGAAGATATAGGCTAATCATGTTTGAAATGGCTGAGTATGATTTCGGATTTTAAATATCCTTAACTGTTTCTATTGTATTCTAGATGTAAAGATATGTAGTTGTTTAAAAAAGTACTCGCAATTTATAGGTCGTGGGACGATTGCAGAGTCTAATAACACGATAAAAATATTAAGAGACGGTCGTAAATTATATAGCACAATTATGTCACACAGAGGGATAAAGTCTAAAACAGGATAAACTCAGCGGTGAACGCAGTAAAGTTTATAGCAGGATTAAGTCACACATTATATAGCAGGATAAAGTCACACATTATATAGCAGGATAAAGTCACACATAGACAGTCGTAAAGTACATAGCAGGATAAAGTCACACATAGACAGTCGTAAAGTACATAGCAGGATAAAGTCACACATAGACAGTAGTCGTAAAGTCCATAAAAGGATAAAGTCACACAATCTATAGAAGGATAAAGTGACCCAGTCTATAACAGAATAAAGTCACGGTCGTAAAGTCTATAACAGGATAAAGTCACACAGTCTATAGCAGCATAAAGTCACCTATAGACGGTCGTAAAGTCTATAGCAGGAACTCAGTAAGCTGAGAAGCGACCAAAAGGCTATAGAAACAAAAAGCACTCTAGGGGATTATCTCCTACGTGTCTTCGAGCTCACGTTTATCTCCCTTTACTCTGGGTTATTTTTAGACCAAAACATGGATCAAAAACACAGTTTGTTTTTCTACGAAAACATAAAGAAATTTATTCAAGAGATTCCAATTGATGAAAATGTGTAAAAAAAAATAAACAACTAAATGCTATTTTTTGTGTGAAACTAATTATGAATTAAGTTGATTAATCACGAAATAAAATAATTGAGAAATTGTGTCAAAACAGGATGTGTTTAGTGCTATCACAGTCAAGGCCTATGACGTTTTTCTGATCAGTATCCTGTTCATCAAAGAAGATCGATGCAATCGGCATAATATGCACATTTTTATGGGTATAAAAATGCGGTAGATCAAATACGACTTTAATAGTTAGAGATAGATAGAGTTGGCATATTTAATTCAGGAAGTTAATTACCAAAATGAATGTAATTATCCGAAGTTTACTAAGAAAGGCAGATACGGAGAAAAGTCAGTTATGTTATAGTCAGGGTGAGTGCATGCTGATTTGCGATTTAATGAGTGCTTACATTTTCCTTGTTGCGCACATTTTCCTTGGTGCGCACATTTTCCTTTGTGCGTGCATTTTTCTTGGTGCGTGCATTTGCAGGTTGGTGCGTACATATTCCGTTAGTGCGTAGATTTGCAACTTGTTGCGTACATTTTTCGTTATGCATTTTATAGCAATACTAGTATAAAACTACCCTTTTTTTGCAAGTTGATACTTATTATCTATTTTTAAATTTTTTTCTTTTTAAAATTCAAAGTCTCAATTATTCCAAAATTCCAACACCTTACAAACCAAGTCTAGACTATCAAGGAAACAAAATGTTTCAATCTTTAAATTTAATTTTAAAAATCACGGTTAAGAATCCACTTTGAGCTCTCTCTAAAATTCAAGCGATGAGGATCATCTTACCTAGAAACATTTTACTGGGGAAGATGAAAGGACACCGCATAACACACCCCATCTATTTCAGACAAAAGGCGTTTGTTAATTTAGAAGAATTTCCCGGTAAATAGTTTTTGGGTTTCTGTTTTCTTTCTTTCTTTAGAGGGTTAGAGATTTCGATTTTTGCATAAGTGAATCGCGTGGTGAGGTGATTAGCATAACTCAGCTGGGCTAGGTGGTGATTTAAATATCATCTGTCATTTGGTCAGGTCATTTTGTCTTATGATCAATTTGTCATCTGGTGAAGAAATTTTGTTTGTTCACCTGTGTTCAAAGTGGTTTGGGTTGGTTTTGGTTATCTGGTGAAGAAGATGGTGTAGGTCATGCGTTGTATAATCGATTGGTGACGTGGTGACATTGTTAGGTTATGTCATCTATACAGTGAGCTATTTGGCATGTGTCATATGGTCATTTGTTTGATTAGGTCATCTGTCATACAATTTAATTTGGTGTATTGTATGGTCAAGTTCTTGGGTGGGGCATCAGTTTGTTGATGAATGTGGCGTTTATTATTTAGTAACGTTGATGGTTGGTGTATTGGCCCTATATTCGTTTTAACAGAAGCTGCGTGTGTGTGGGGGGGGGGGGGGGGAGGGGGAGTGTGTGTGAGAGTATAGGTGTGTGGATGTATGGGAGTGGTTATGTGTGTCTCTCTTTTTTGTTTGTTTGTGTGCGTGAGTGCGTGTGTGAGGTGTGTGGGGGACATTGGGTATCTCCCTCTTTGTCCGTGTGTGTCTGTGCATGATGGTATGTGTAGATGTTTGTGGGTCTGGGTGTGTGTGGATGTGGGTATGCGTGTCTTTGAAACTTCGTGTATGTAACATGCCTGTGTGTTTTCATGTGTGTCGGGGGGGGGGGGGGGGGAGACATCTTGCGCTACGTAATTTTTCGTGAATTAAGTCCGACCCACATGCTATTTAATTTACAACGCATATTGTCCAACGCACATTATGGATTATATTGTTTGCTAATGGTTGTGTATAGCAATCATGTGTCACTTACATAATAAATCCCCACATCATTAATATAATGTTATAAAAGTATATGCGGGCTTATCTTACGATCTATGAACTTATTAGATTATCTTACCAAACTATTCAGTTCCAGAGACCTGCTCCGGTCCTTCCTCTTTTTCTTTCCATTCGTGCCCAAGACAAATAGGACAGATAAAGTAGAGTTCATTCGTTTCAATGACCATTGCATATGAAGGGATAATGTGGTCAGCACAATGTCCAGCCATCTTTGGCTTTCCTAATGCGACTTAAATAACCATCGGAGGTGGGTGGACACAAGGATGTTCTACTGATTCGAACCCGGATTGAATTCGAGACTTTCGGGTTAACAGCATAGCTCTCTACCACTGGGCCACGCCGTCCCTTGTACAACTTCTTAGCTGCGTAAAATTGTCCGGATCCCTTACGCCATCATGATTTTATCCGGTAATAATTGTGTCAACTTTATATGGCTTATGCTATTTTGTTCCACACGCGAACGTCAGAGAAGGCTACATTATAAACAATTATTATTTATAGCAACAAAAAATATTTTGTTTTAAAATTTGCAATAATAATTGAGAGCTTCTCAAGGTCGAAATTATCGAAACAGAATAATGACAATCTTTTTTTTTTTTTTTTTTTTTTTTTTTGAAAAAAAAACCATGTTTTTACACTTCATAAAAACTAAATAAATCATATAAAAGGAAGAAATGTTTTTACGAAACAAAAAAAAAAAAAGCAAAAAAAAAAATTAGATAATTTAAGTTGTTGACCAAATTGTATTTTAAAGAAATCAATTTAAAATATAATTTTCTACAGAAAATCAAGGTTAATGTTTTATTCTTAAATTCAAATTTGAAAAATTTCGCTGTTAAACGTATACATTTAAAATAACTAGCTCTAATTAATTAAAACAAATATTAAATGAAAACATTTTGTAAATCTAGAAGCTCGTCTAATAAAAATAGCGAGTAATGAACTTTTATTTAAATGTAAAATAAATCTAAAATTTCAATTGCATAGTAATTGTATATTTGAACTTTTAAATTATAAATAGAAACAGCAATTAATACACAATTTTATTATTTAAAGTTTTAATTTGTAGTATACAAACAAATACTCTGAAGACGCAATGATAGATCAGGCCAAACTGTTTTTTAAAACATAGTAAACGAAAAGCGAACGCTACAAAATTATACATAGCTACCATTCATTGGTGATATATAACAAGGTTTATATTAATAAGATTTATTGTATGTACTACAATTAATAAAATAAAACGATGCATTTCAATTGTGTGTCTAACCAAAAAAAACCTACTAAAATGTAGTGAAAATGTAAATAAAATAATACCGTTTGAAAATATATTTAAAAATATTTAAATCTTTTTCTAGACGTACACTCTTTATCGAATAAATAGGAATTAAGTAAAACAAAATCTTTAAAATTTGAACGATTTCGAAAAAATTTCGATATTTTGTGTTTTTAATTTTTTTTTTAGTGTTTTACCATAGAGTTAGTAAGTATTATATTAAAATTATTTAGAAGCATTGACAATTTTCGCAGACAGTAATAATAGACACAAGTATTATGTTTCAATTTGCATTTTTCACCATAGCTTAAATGTTTAGAAACTCAAAAACAACATATCCCATGACACAATATTTAATTATAGAACATTTCGTAATAAACCTTCACACAGTTTCAGTCTTAAGGCAATACAAAATGGCGTCGCATTTAGTGGCGCGTCATCTGAGTGTTCAGTTGTGGGTTGTTGTTGAGAGGGCGGGGGGTGGACGTGGGAGTTTTGTGTGGGTGTTTTCTGTGGGAGTTATTGCAATGGGTTCGACGCATCTAAACTATTGTTAAGCTTAAATGTCTATTGTATATTTTGTTGTGACCGTTATTAAATTACGTTTATATATTATCGTATTATATATTAATATAAAATAATAGTAACACTACTTCTACTACTACTAATACATTTATTTAAAAACAGTCACAATAGTAATATAAATATATATATATATATATATATATATATATATATATATATATATATATATATATATATATATATATATATATATATATATATATAAATATATATATATACATATATATATATATATACCTAGAGAGAGAGGAAGAGAAAGAGAGACAGATAGAGATAGAGAGACAGGGCGATAGATATAGATAGATATATAGGCAGCTTCACAATATAACATTTGAGTATTGTAAAAAAAAATCGATGCCAATTTATGTACTTTTTCATTCTCCTCTAGAAGCCCATGACAACAGAATACCATTATCCCTCGTTATATGCGGCAGTAGGTTGCCCTAGCTAAAACCCCATCTGATATGGAATTAAAACAGTAAATCTATCTGCTCTAGACGTGACGGTGCATACACAAAATCAGGTTCTATCACGCTATTGAAGACTGTACATCATTTGTGTGCGCACCAGCACAGTGGAAATACATACTCTTTACGCTATATATATATATATATATATATATATATATATATATAGCGTATGTGTGTATATATTCATTTATTTATTAATATATCTGTATAAGAGTTAAGCTATATATAATATGTATACAGTTATACATACATTTATGTACATTCTATATATGTATATGTATATATCTATCTATCTATATATCTATATATCTATATATATATATGAGAAATATGTAAGTACATATATATATATATATATATATATATATATATATATAGTGCATATACCATCATATATATATATATATATATATACATACATATATATGAGAGGGTATATATGTAAATATGTAAATGCATATACATAAATATTCATTGTGTATATTGCATACGTTTGTTGACTAATTCACCTAACATTGCCATAAAATACTGTCGTTATGATAGTCTTACACGTAGAATGTTTGATAATTATTTACTTTATTTAATTAACAAATAAATCAACTGCTTCGAGAACTCGTATTTCTAATTATTTAATTTATTTATATTTATTTTATTTACATGATTCAGTATATCTCGACTGCGACAAAACAAGTTTGATTTATGCTTGTTTCCTGTTTTTGAACTTAAACATATCCGCTGTCTAAAAAAACACACAACGTGGAAGATGGTGGTAAAAAATTAGATGAAAATTTTATTTTTATTTTTTTAGAGGGGAGAGAAATAAAAGAGAATGAAATTAGGTAAAGGGGAGTTAATGCGCTTAGCGCCAGGTCCAGACAACTTGTGTAGGAGTGAGAAGGGGAGGGGTGGGTCAAACACATAGCTTACATAAAAAGGTGGGGATGTTTAGTAATCACTCGCATGTAAACACGTCATGTCTAACCACACACACTCATACGCACAGACACACATACACACTCGCACACAGGCACACACACACAACACACACACACACACACACACATACACACGCATACGCATACGCGTGCATAAGCATATTCAGGTAGACGTCCACACAAACACTCATGTGTTCACACAGACACAGACATTAACACATACAATTACTTACAGAAACATGTTAACACCAAACAAACTTTATTTAAACACCATCGCTCGATTAAACACACATAAGCATACAACAAACCAATACACACACACACACACATACACAACCTTACCAAGCCACCCACACATAACCTTACGAAGCCACACACATACACACACACACACACACACACAATCTTAAACGTAACACACCCAACCTTACGAAATCACAAACACACATAACCTTGTGAAGCCAAACACACATACACACACACAACCTTACCAAGCCATACACACTCAACCCTACGAAGCCACACATCCACGCAAATAATCAAGTAAAACGATATCAGAGACTATTTGATCCCACGCCGACCTACATCAAGATCATATTTCCCTAATCATCACGTGACCGGTAAGTACTTGCGCAATGACACTACCGCGCATCTTGTCTTTGTGTTTACTTCCACTTGTATAGTACTGTTTTTGTGGTGTGTTTTTTTTTTTCGTCTCACCCTATATAAGTATTTACATTGACATACGTGGTTTCACAATAACAACACAACGTGTTAGCTTAACTGTGTGATTCTTTGAAGCCCCCTACTAAGCAGTGTTTCTTCCAGACTGTTTTGTCCGGGGGGGGGGGGGGCGGTGGCGGACAATGGTAAAAGTATATGTTTTCTATATAAATTCAATTTCGTTCAGGGGGTGAGGGCGGTAGACTTAATGGGGGGGGGGGGGGGCAAGCCCCACCGAAGAGTTGTCTGGATAGAAACTCTGCTACTAAGATGCAGCCAGACCTCTCCACCGAACTAGTCTGCTCTCTTTAGTTAAGCCCACAAAAGCCCCCCAGCCCTTGATTCTAGTTCACTATGAGTGTAGGCGGACGTACTTTGTACATTTGTAAAATGATATTCTGATTGATGTTAAAAGCTCTGTCGTCAATTAACTTATTAATTATCTCTGGGAACGTAATCATCTTTCTAGTTTAGACGATGATATTCCTAGGTATGACTTTATTTTTTTTAAACGACTGACCCAGACATTTAATAGCGGTAGACAGCTAAGTGGTTGTGTCAAATCAAGTAAAAGTATTGTATAGGGCGAGCGAGAGAGAGAGGGGGGGGGGAGGGAGGGAGAGGGAGAGAGAGAAATAGAGAAATAGTGAGAGAGGGAGAGAGAGGGAAAGATAGGGAGAGAGAGGGAGAGAGGGAGAGAGGGGAGAGTGAAGGAGAGAGAGAAAGAGAGAAACAAAGAGGGAGAGAGAGAGGGGGAGAGAAAGAAGGAGAGAGACAGAGAGAGGGAGAGAGAGTAAAGATAGAGATAGATAAAGAGGGAGAGAATGAGAGAGTGAGAGAGAGATGGAGAGAAATAGAGAGAGAGAGAGAGGGAGAGAGAGAGAGAGAGAGGGAGAGAGAGAGAGGGAGAAGTGGTTTAAAAGCACCGTTTAGAAATAAAGAATAACGTGAATAGAAAGGAAAATGGAAAACAGTGCGATAATAACTGATAATTATTTAGAAATTTGATGAATGAAAGAAGGAGAGATATTAAAAAAAAAACACAATAATTGAGATTTAGAAGAAGTTAAAAAAGAAATTATGAACGTGTGGAATGTAGAGAGAAAGAGAGAGATAAAAATGGGAGGCAGGAAGAGGAATATTTTTTTGAATAAGTGCTGAGGTTTAGGAGATAATGCAACGGAGTTAAGGGTGATAGAAGAGTAGGAAACTGTGAGCAGGGAAGATGATGAGAGAGACAGAGAGAGTAAGAGAGAGAGAGAGAGAGAGAATTGGAGTAGAAAGAGATGAACATTTTGATAGTTTGACAATTTAAACATGTCTACACGTGAACTGGAACAAGAACTCAGCAACCTCTAACCACAGAAGGAAGTATCTTATAATTAGAAACACCAGGAACTTCGTTATTAATCAGTTTAGTTGGTTTACCAAATGTTTACGAATTTTAAATTAGATTTAATAGGAGTTTTGAAATTACCTTCGATTTTATTCGCCGGGTATTTCCTCTGGGTGTTTTCTCTCAATATCACCCCGTTAGACAACCTCCCCAACCACTTTCACCTCAACACAACATCAACCTATCTGTGTTTTTCTTAAAACTATAACCGATTTAAGATGCAACCGTAATAATTGTTTCCGATTACATTGCAACAAAAAAAAAAAGAAAGAATATAATTTTTTTTTAAAAACATTTAAAAATCCCAAAACTGAAAGACCAGTCGGCGTGGTCGGGTAGGTAAGACTTAAGCAGCTAAACCGAAAAGTCCCGGGTTCAAATATTCGGCCTAATGAAGCTCGATAGCTGGTAACAAACAGAAACACATTAAGGAAAGAAAACTAAAAAAACAACATTTCAGCCTTGTAGTTTGTTTTCGGATGGACACAGGCTACGGAAGCTAATCCAAAAAGAAAAGCTGGCTGAAGTTGGTCGAGAATAGAGAATATCACTTCCAAAATTGCAATCAAGAACGAAGAAGACATACGCCGAGATAGATATATGATACGGAGACAGAGCTACGTCAGTTTGGAATCCAGACATGGGATAGGAAAACATCAGAGAAGTTTGAGGTGGAAGAAGAAAGGGGGAGGGGGTGGGGGTAAGCGGGGAGGGGGAGGGGGGCAGGTGGGGGTAGGGGTAAGAAGGCCAAAGTCTATGGTCAGCTGTTGAGCCACAAGGGTGGGTGTATGGATATACCTAATGTCAACCTGACTCTATTCTGGGGGGAAAAAAAGTTCAAATATCGGACTCGAATGTGTTAGACGTCCCTGAGTTCACTCAGCACTAATGGGTACCTAGCTTCAGTATGGATAATAAAAGCGGCTAAGCTTACTGCATGTCACTGTATACATCCATATACTTTGATCAGATAATAAGAATAACTCTGCCCCATCTACATGATTGAATGTCTGGTTTCAGATCTCAAGCATAGATGAGTGATGAAGGGTTAACTAGGTACAAATGGACTAATCACATTACTCTATTAGATTGCGTCTTGATTTTTGCAATCATCCAATGGTCTATCATACTATGAGGCCATTTATTTATGTATTCTATAATAAAAACAAATGACATATCAACAGTAGTACACTCCAACCACATGACATATGTCATCCGAATTACTATCAAGTCAGATGTCATATGTCACAAACTACCACTTGTCTTAATGACATGTTCTGTAGTAAATGAGTAATTAGTTTATTTTGTCTGGTGAATTCTATCACCCCCAACCGACCTCTAAGTTTACGACATCCTGTGCAACCATTAGCTTTGTTTTTGTTGTCTTTGTTTTGTCTAATTGGTTTCTTTCAATGCTCGGAACAATCAACACTAATGGCAGATGCCATTGATTTTAAAACAAACACCACAAAAGAGCTATCACATGTGACGTCAGCAATTCTCAATTAGAATGCTAAAAGCCATCTCGGAATATCTATTTTAAGCTGTCAGCTAAACTAGGAAAGAAAAATCAGTAAAACTTTAAAGTTATAATACATGTTATTAAAAGCTAGGGATTTCGAATTAGCCAGTATCAACTTAAAAGAAAAAAATGATATTTAAACGGGATATTGATATTGTTTATCACATGTTGCAAATGCTTATGAAGAATGTGTTGTTTTTATTTAATTTAATAAATAACTTAAAATAAAAAATAATGATGTTCAAAGGGGATATTGATACTGTTTATCACATGTTGTAATTGCTTATGAATAATGTGTTGTTTTTATTTAATTTAATAAATAACTTAAAAGAAAAAATAATGATGTTCAAAGGGATATTGATACTGTTTATCACATGTTGTAATTGCTTATGAATAATGTGTTGTTTTTATTTAATTTAATAAATAAATGCATTTTGCTCTTTGTGATTTTTGTAAAACTAAATATTTCCTGAGAAAATTTTAAATGGTATAGGCTACATCTAAATATTCTGGAATCTTTTTTTCGATATCTGTGGGTGAAATGCAAGTGTGAATCTGAAACAATCATGTACAACGGATAGGTAAGTAGATTTGATGAGGTCTAGTCCATTTTTTTATGAGGCCTAATCCATTTTTTCGAAAAAAAAAAACAATTTTTCTTTGTAGCTTTCTAAATTAAGTGTCAATTAAAGTAGTATGCTAATTTTTGTTGGAAAAAAGGTATACATTAAAATAATTTTTTAATACTAAATTATCGAAAATCCCAACTTTAGTTAACAAAAAAAAAACAAAAAAAAAACAAACAACATTTATAAGTCGATTTCCCCAAAATCGTACAGAAGTGACTTAGCAGTTTAAGAAAGCTGCCTCCTCATTTTAGATTTTGATTGTCTTCCTGTTCGATCAAGTTACTACTGAAGTCATAGTAAGTAGGGTAGGTTCCCCTTGCAGACCTAACTATTCATAGCGTAGATGAAGTAGAGTTCACCTGTTTCTTGACATCAGCGTATCGCTTTGACCTTTTAAAAAACGAATATGTATCCTCAGTTTTCAAATAATATTTCTTTATAAATTTTAAATCCCTTAGGTTTAAACACGAGACTCTCTGTATACTAACATCGTGATTAGGTTTTAAAAAAAATATTTTCTAGTGTTTAGTCACGTAATTGACCGAACATGACCCAATTATAGGCCAAACCTTTTTCCGTCTAGACTCTAACAAACGAGTGATAATTAATTTCGTGCTGTGTTTATTCCCATTTTATGGTAATAGAAACAGTCGCTAGACAAAAGTAATAAACCATAAGAAAGATAAATCCAAAACCTAATTATTAGTAATGAAACAACACTTTTGGCAAAGCTAGGTATAAACACAGCTTGAATGAGAAATCCCGAAGTCAATGGTTTGATCTTCATTGTGTAAAAATTAAACAGATTTTTATTTTAAATTAATTTAATTGTCTTAAACATTTGAAATAGTAATAATAATTTATTTGATGATTTTACACAGCATCAAAGACATGAACATCAATTGCACATATAGTAATAAAATGGAGAAAACAAAATGGTCTAATACAGGGGTCTCCAAACTTTTCAGACCGAGGGCCACATTAACTATCAAATTTCAGTTTGGGGGCCAGTTTCTTCCAGGCATGTCTTTGATTTCTCTCGGCAAAGTTCCTCAACCATCACCAACAAACAATTTTTCCTTAGACAAAAAGATCTCCGCGGGCCGGATGAGAGGACTTCGCGGGCCGCATTCGGCCCGCGGGCCGTAGTTTGGAGACCCCTGGTCTAATACCTAGATTTGTTTTTTAAAATGATATCAAAAGATTTATTTGATTAGTTTAATGAATTAAAAAAAGCATGTGGAAAACATAATATTTACTAAGTTGATGTTCGCCAACTCAAGCCTAAGACCTAGACTAAAATTTTTTTTTTTTTAATTTAATAGTTTATTATCAATTTATTTCAATTCTTTGACAACTAAACCTGGGGGCAAAGATTGTATTAGTTTCTCAGCCTTTTCTATGTCCTGGATCACCAATGTATTCAGATAGCGACTGCAGCGAACTTTGAACTTCACATTGTATTTGTTCTTCTTGATTTTCACAGACTTGGCTTGGATTTGTTTAGGCATGATTGTGGTTCCATTTTATGAAATAATGAACCACAAAAAATCATTTTTTTTTTTTTTTTTTTTTTTTTTTTTTTTTTTCATTTTTACAGAGGTTTATTTTCAAATGTGTTATTGTTATAACAAATCAACGTATATGCAGCTTAACTTGCCTTTACATAAAAGTTTCTAGGTTTAAGATAACTAAATCTAATATCAGAAGATAAATATATCATTGGTCATTTTTTTATACATATCAATTTTAGGTACCACAAAAAAAATCAAATAGATGCTTTTTGGACCGTATGTTAGAAAACATAAATGGTCAATTTCTTCCACTTTTAAAAATTATTTTCCAAACTTATGTTTAAACTTAAAGATTTCCCTATTTTAAACTATTGTAAAATATAAAACACGCCTAAAAATATTTTTTTATATCATGTCAACAAAAAACGAACCATAATTTTTATACCAAAATGTCTTTCTCACAAAGCGAGCAACGGTAAAACCTGCACCAGCCTACTCTCAAGACTAAAGACCACTAGATTTAACTAGATTACCTCCCTCTACACAAGAACGTTAACCCCGGCAGGTCTCACTAAACACTGAACTCGTTCTCGTAAGGTCAGAGTTCAACGTAAATCGTGAACTAACTTGTTTTCTTCAATCCACTTCCGGTTGCCTCCGACCTTACGGAACATCAATGCTTAATGGCTGCATTCGCTCGTATTCGAAACAAAAAATACATGCGATTTTTTTCACGTATCGATACTTTAATATAGGGTAATGTATTGTCTTTTTATCCGTGTACGAAGATGTAGTCGAATACGTTATGTGGCGTGACTTGGAGATTGTGAGCTGTTTTTAGAGACCGAATAAAAACGACAGCGATGGATACACTGATCTATGTGTAGTGGAGTTTGATATAGTTGTTAGACCAAAATGGAATGGGCTTTAAATCACAAGAACGAATGAGGACGTTTTTGGTATTTTGTTTTGTAACAAGTGTAGTACATTCACGGCTAGGTTCACAGCTAGAGTTACAGTGTCACAGCTAGAGTCACAGCTAGAGTTGAAGCTAGAGTCAAAGCTAGGGTCAAAAGCTACGGTCATGGCTAGTGACAGCCAGGGTCGCAGCTAGGGTCACAGCTAGTGTAAACATCAAGAGTCACAGCTAGGGTCACAGCTATGGTTATGGCTAGTCACAACTAGGGTCACAGCTAAACTTAATCTAGAGTCAAAGCTAGAGTCACAGCTAGTCATAGCTACATCACAGTAACGGTCACAGGTTGTAAGTGTTTTAGAATCACAACTATGGTCACAGCTAGGGTCACAGTAGATTCAAAGCTAGAATCACTCCTGCAGTCGCATTGTCACATTTATATTATTAGATAGTCACAGCTAGAGTAACAGCTAGAATCACTGCTAGGATTACATTCTTACATGTAGAGTACCGGCTACTCACAGCTAGAATTACATTCTTACAGCTAGAGCCATGGCTAGTTACAGCTAGAATTACATTCTTACAGCTAGAGCCACGGCTACAACATTACCACCCGAAACAGCATCACACATTTTACGTTTTCACGTGATCTAGTACAAAATACAAGACATCAAAGCCTGCCTATTTCAACAATGCATGTTCTTTTGTTAATTATGGCAGGCAATCAATAATGCTAATTATCATCATTCAGAATTACGAACCATATTTTGTAGGCTAATGAGTGGGTGCAATTAAAAAAAAAAGAAAACATAAAAGAAAATTATTGATTTATTATATTTTCTTTCCGGCATCTGTGTTTGTGTGTGTGTGTGTGGAGGGGGGCGGTGGGGGGGGGGGGGGGTGGACAGCTCCACGTAAGACGCCATATATATTATATATATATATATATATATATATATATATATATAGCTTATATATATAGCTTATATATATAGCTTATATATATAGCTTATATATATAGCTTATATATATAGCTTATATATATATAGCTTATATATATATATATATATATATATATATATATATATATATATATATATATATGAATGAAAACAATGAAACGCTGTACAAGTTAACACCTTCCCATTAACACGTGACATACCCAGGTAAAACAAAACCCTCTACCAACGCCCACGCGGAAGAAGATAATTAGAGGAGCCTGATTGTTGCGAGAATTAATTGCGATTTGACGATCCCCGCTAGATTAAGTCCCCAGCTTCCTCCCCCCCCCCCCCCCCCCACCCCCCACCCCACCACTAATCACTCCCAACCAATCAGAAGTTGAAAAATAAAATGCAGTCTTGTTTCCTATCGCTGAGCGCTGGTTGCAATTAAACGAATTTATGTGGGCGCCGGCCGGCAAACCTTGACAAAGCCGGAAGCGATCACAGACCGATCCGGTCTCTGGCGAAGATTGGAACCGGATTTTTTTTTTTAATGGGACAGGCGATATCCGCGGACAAAAATGTCTTAGAGTAACGCGAACGGCCCGGACAATAGCCGTTTGATTCCAGGTCTGATCGATTTAATTAATGACTTTGTTTGATCGATCACTGTCTTGTTGACGTTTTTTTTTTATCAGGGATTGCTGAGGATGTACTTTTTAACACCATTTTTTTTTTGGTTGTTTGAAAAAGGTTTGCAAACAAATTGTGTTTCGTAAAATAAGGCGAAAGTATAAATATAAATAAATAATACAATGATATTTTCACATAAAGACTTATTTTTTTATTTATTTTTCTATGTTTAAAAAAAAAATCCAGCGAAAATGTACTTCTTTGCAGCCTTAAACGTATTCTCAAAGCGCCCATTTTGATAATGGTTAGATTACTGTAAACAACCTAGGCGGTGCAAAACGGGCGAGAAAATTGTGGGAATATCTCAAAATGGCTGATACTTAACCTAAAATGGGAACACATTTTTTTCAAGGATAATTTATTTCCAAAAAGTAAAACAAGTTCATGGTTACTTGCCCTTTTAGCAACCCAGGGTTATGTGTTCATACTTCGTTAACATTGCTTAGCTGATGATTTGAAGCTTACGTTTTGTTAAAGAAAGCTCTTATAGTTACTTACCTTTTTAGCTACCCAGGGTTATATGTTCATTCACCGTTAACATTTCTTAGCTGATGATTTGAAGCTTACATTTCTTTAAAGAAAGCACTTATAGTTTCTTGCTCTTTTAGCTATCCAGGGTTATATGTTCGTACATCGTTAACATTGCTTAGCTGCTGATTTGAAGCTTACGTTTTGTTAAAGAAAGCACTTATGGTTACTTACCTTTTTAGCTACCGCGGGTTATATGTTCGTACATAGTTAACATTGCTTGCTTGGCTGCTGATTTGAAGCTTACGTTTTATTAATGAAAGAAAACACTCATGGTTACTTGCCCTTTTACCTATTCAGGGTTGTATTTTCATACATCGTTAACATGCCTTAGCTGCTGATTTGAAGTGTGTTTTGTTAAAGAAAGCACTCAACCGTATATGTTTAATAGTATCAGATGTGTATCTATTTTTGCCTCATTAGGTTAAAAACAAATGGGGCCTACGCATGAAACTGTGTAGAGCAAATTATTAACAAAGACGATTTTATTTTGGAATTACAATTATAATTCCAGTTTAGTATGACTAATGTATTTTACAATTTAAGACGTGAAAAAATATACGTCCTATTTTTCTGTCAATGTCAAATATAATAACACGAGCCGACCCGCGGCATAACATACGCCGCTATTTAGTTGTTGTTTTTTCTACTTTTCAGTAATTCATAATTTGTGAATTCGACAGTACCAACGCTGACAATGAAAATATTTCTTTAAAACGCTATAAGTAGCTCGTTAAGGACCATAACCCCCCCCCCTTCCTTCCCCCCCCCCCCCCCCAACGTTTAAAATAGTTTCAAACCAAATTATCTGCCCCTAATAGCCGTCACTAAACCCGACTCCACGAAGGTAAACATAGCGTGAACCACAGCTCACTAAGACCATGTTGGGGTGGGGATGGTAGGGAGCGCGTTTACAGCTTGTATTCTACCGTCTCCCAGAAGAGAATCCTAATATATCAAACGCCATGTGCGCTCTTCTCTCTCTCTCTCTCTCTGTCTGTCCGCAAAAAATTTTCGCCGGACATCACGTCAGAAACGGCAGCGATATATGGAGAACTTTATACGGACTTTTGTTGAAAATAATATGTTAGATGTTTTAAATGTATAACCACAATTTTAGTTAAAGAAGAAAAATAAAAATTAAAGGCGTATTCGAATGTAGAGAAACAGTATTATTTATGCAACCGGAAAAGCATTAATAAATGTGAAAAAGAACGCATAAAACTGTGACGTCACTATTGCTTATACATTAACTAATGACGTCATCTGCCGTGTTTTGAATAAAAAGAAATGAACTATTTCATTCAAATTTGATTTAGATCTACGTACACTATGAAATGTATACAATACAATTTTTCCGGCCTAAACTCATAAAATTTATTTTACGTATTTGGATTCTAGATCTAGAGATTCTAGATCTAGACTAAATCTACGCAATAACTAGATCTAGACGTAGACGCTAAGATCTAGATTTAGACTCTAACTTCTCTAAAATCAATTCCAAAAATAAATTTCTATATTAGGACTAAACTATTTCAAGACTTATTTATTTTATACAAAATCTTTGTTTGGAACTGGCTAATTTGGGATAAAAAATTTAATTTGAAAGAATAGGCATATTCGCGTAAGTTAAGATTTTAAAATACGTGTTTCATTCTCCGTAATTTATAAGGTGCCTAAATAGCGGAGATGTTAGTGTACTATAAACCACGCAGGTTGTGCGGGTTCGAGACACACCAAGTCAACTTGGTTCATATATTTTTTTTTTATTATGCTCGGGCTAAACTTAAAAAAAAAATCTTTTAGGAATCTAGATCTAGATTGTCGGGTGTCCGATAGGGCACTTCCCGGCGCCGCAGGCGCTTCAAATTTGGCAGGATCTTGCCTTGGGGCGACAGAACACGGGGGCCGGTTGGCCGAAAAGTCTACAATGAGGGGGTCAAAACTGACCTCGACTGACCGGTACCTTATATGAGCTATAAATCGAAAAAAAATGTCCACGGAGGAACCTCTTCATAACTCTTGAGGTCGTAGACCGACCCTCGGGCGAATTAATTAAGCATGCAAATTCTCAATGTTTTCGAAAGCCTAAGCGAAGCTGGGCAGCATGCCTAGTTATATATAAAGATAGATTATATGGTAGACATCCATCTTTTTAGCAGAGTTCAATCTTTAATGGTGGTATACGCTTATACGCTGGAATATTCTGCATATATAAACAACACTAGACATTTTTCAAGAAATCCATTTCATATTTCTGTTTAAAGGATAGATATCACCCTCAAAAGTAAAATGTATTTATTCATCAAAATAAGAGAACGCTATTATTTCACTTCTAAGTAAGTAAAGTAAAGTTTCCCTTTCATACCCGACGGTCTATGGGGCAAGTGAAGTAGAGTTCACTTGTTTCTGTGACCTCGGCATATGAAGAGATAGTGTGGTCAGCACTATGCCCAGCCGCCTTTACTTTCCCTAACGTGAGTTAGGTACCCATCAGAGTTGGGTGGACTCAGGGACGTCCTACTGGCTTGAACCCGGATACGAACTCGAGACTTACGGGTTAGCTGTCCAGCTCTCTACCGCTAGACCACTTCGTCCCCTTCACTTCTAAGTAATGCACACAAAACATACACACATCAGTACAGCATGAATGTACTAGATACACAATTTATGTTGACAACGTTATTGCACTGTGATAACCTGTACTACATTATCCATTGCCATTCCATTTTCATTTTAAATTTCTTCACCTATTAAATTTAGTTATCCTTTCCGGCTATTAAAAAACACTCATTAAAATTGGCCTTATTTTAATATTAAGAAAAGTAAGTGTACCCATGTAAAAAGGGTGAAAATTATTAAAATATATAAGAACTTACAAGTAAAAGGAGAATTTACAATAATAACCTAGATTGAAATAACTTTTTTACACTCCCATATATAACGAAGTTTTAGACAATGTCTATATACAGGGAACCCACATGTTAACCTGGTATATTTTGTTTGATACACGATATATTGTTAACATGTATAACTTCCGTTATTTGGAATTAGTATTGTACCCTCAACGGTATATATCATCATGATTGAGGATGGTGTGGTCGGTTAGTAGATACGACTGCTAACAAGGAAGTCACGAGATCGAATCCTTTAGTTCATTGTAGTACAACGTCCCAGAGTCCACCCAGCTCAGATGGGTACCTGACTCATATAAGGGTAAAGTAAAGGCGGCTGGGCATAGTGTTGATCACACAAGTCCTTCCTAAGCCGTGTTTTTCTACTGAAATCTACCGCCCCATAGACCGTCCGGTTTGAAAGCGTGATTAACGATGTGGTTATGATAAAATACCTACATAATAAGAAGCATAACGATGTATTTTTAGCAGCTACACTCAATAGCGATGCTACAATTATGAACTAAATTCTATATCACATAATAATGGGGCGTATTTTTCCAGTCTACGGAATGTTGCCCACCCTCTTATATTCTTGAAAACAATTTTTTTTAAATTTTCAATGTGTTTACTCCCCCTCCCCACCACACACACACACACACACACAGTTTCATAAAAAGCCTCTAAACGGCCCTGTTGTATAATGTAAGTAAACACATTTCTCTGTACACTTCCTGGTCGGTTTTTTTTAGAACTGTAAATATTCACATTGCAAGAATCATCTTTTATTTTAAAAAAAAGACGCACACGTATTTAAAAAAAAAAACAGTATTACATAAGGAAGATACTTATCATTTTAGCACCGCTATTTTATGCCTCATTTATTTACTTTCATATTATACAAAAGACATTCCAGTAAAAAAAAATGATTAGTAAAAAAAAATAAGGTTAAATCGGAAACAGAAAGATTCTGTCGTCTGCAACAACAGGTGCCCCAGGGTTAAGTGCAGGTGATTGACAGGCGTAATGAGTCGCGAATTAACTCCGTCTGTCAATGCGAGGTATTGACCATTTTGTTGTCCGGCTAATTTTAGAACCGGGAATTCCTGAAGAGCGACATTGACGGCGCCATGGCGACAGCGATTAAAGGTCGGCCGTGTTGATGGAGAGGGCTAATTGGGCAAAGTGGGCAACCAGCTAGGGGGGTAGGAAGCCATGTTTTAGCCCCATGCACGTCTTGCAATCAACAAGTTCTGGTAACGTTGGAATAATTGCGACACGCAAAATAAGTGTTCGATATAATTTTTTCATAAAGATATACATTAAAGAAGTTGGCCTAGCGGTAGAGCGCTAGACTGCTAGACTGCTGAACCGAAAGTCTCGAGTTCGAATCCGGATTCAAGTCAGTGGAAAATCCCTCAGACCATCCTGCTCTGATGGAGACCTACCTCTTTTTAGGGAAAGTTAAAGCAGCTAGGCAAAATCCTGACCACATTACCCCTTCATATACCGAGGTCAAGAAACAAATAAACCCTACTTCACCTACCCAATATATAGTTAGATTTAATGAGGATTTTATATTACTTTACTATATACATTAAAATAAGTATTATTTCTGAGCAATTCTAAAATTCGCTTTTGCGATTATAAATGCATTATGATTTTGATTATTAAAATTATCCACATGAAAAACAAGTCAAGCGATGCAACATAGCTTGCTTGTATAAATATAATTGAAATCACGGGTCTAGATGCTGGCAACATGCATAAAACAGATGAGAGAGTTTGCATATGTGTGCATTCCAACCAAATTTGAACACTGCTTGAAGCAAATAAATAATGAAATAGGTGTTTATGGAACTATACGTTTTAAAAAACGAAGAAGTCATTATAATTATAATATAGGCCTACTGCTTTAGGAGAATACGATACAAAAATGACAAAAAAAAATAAACAAAAAAAACGGATATAGGGTTGGCCTAACAATTCGAATTACCGGAAATCGCTCAAACAAACATAGGAACGGATTTGTAAAAATCTCGAATTCGGCTGTTTTGAAGATTATTAAACTTCCTTCTATACTTCGTTTATCAGCAAATTACACATGACACATTTGTATAAGTTACATAACTGTTTTAACGAGGCTTTTGTTTAGGACAGTATATACGATTGATGATACTTCTCTTTATAGCTTTTCATATATATTATATAACATAACATTGTCGGGTATTACATGGCCACTTAGAACCTAACCGCGATGAACATACCTACATATAACATAATTTAACATAACCATCAAGAACATAACCATCCAAAACAAATTCACCTAGAACAAAATCACCTTAAATATAACCAACTAAAACATACCCACCTAAAACAAAATCACCTAAAACAAAACCACCCAAAGCTAAACCTCCTTAAACAAAAAAAAAACCTAAAACCAAACAACCTAAAACAAAAAAAAACAAAAAAAAAAACAACCTAAAACAAAAAAAACCCACCTGAACCAAAACCACCTAAAACAAAACCACCTAAAACAAAACCACCTAAAACAAAACCAACTAAAACAAAACTAACTAAAACAAAACCACCTAAAACAAAACCAACTAAAACAAAACCAACTAAAACAAAACCACCTAAAACAAAACCAACTAAAACAAAACCACCTAAAACAAAACCACCTAAAACAAAACCAACTAAAACAAAACCAACTAAAACAAAACCACCTATAACAAAAACACCTAAAACAAAACCACCTAAAACAAAACCAACTAAAACAAAACCAACTAAAACAAAACCACCTAAAACAAAACCACCCAAAACAAAACCACCTAAAACAAAACCACCTAAAACAAAACCAACTAAAACAAAACCACCTAAAACAAAACCACCTAAAGCTAAATCTCCTAAAACAAAAAAAAACCTAAAACAAAACCACCATAAACAAAACCACCTAAAACAAAACCACCTAAACAAAACTACCTAAAAACAAAATCACCTAAAACAGAACCACCTAAACAAAACCACCTAAAAACAAAACCACCTAAAACAAAACCACCTAAAACAAAACCAACTAAAATAAAACCACCTAAAACAAAACCACCTAAAACAAAACCACCTAAAACAAAACCACCAAAAACAAAACCACCTAAAACAAAACCACCAAGAACCTTACCATAGAGCACCAGCCCACCCAACCCCACGCTAGACTGTGTACACACATCATATGGCGAAGCCTCGCCTGTATTTGCAGTACTTCAGGTAAACGCTCTACCAAAATAGGACCAGACAAAAACAAAGAGACCCCGAACAAAAGGGGCTGAGATATAAATAGAATCAAGACGGATGGTGGAAATGGAACTCACCCAGAGAAGACCCACCCTGGGTTTTATTTGGACAAGGCCGCTTCAGGACAAATGGACATGACATTGAATGTGGAGGCTGGGGTTAGGGGTGGGTGGGTTGGGAGGGGGGGGTGGGGGTTGGACTGACCAGTAAAGAGATCGGACAGATTAAGGTTGACCTAATGGCGATTTCATCACAGCTGATCTCACGAGGTAATAGAAAGGTCTTTCAGTGGTGTGGGTTTGTGTGGTGGTGTGGGTTTGTATGGTGGTGTGGGTTTGTGTGGTGGTGTGGGTTTGTGTGGTGTGGGTTTGTGTGGTGTGGGTTTGTGTGGTGGTGTGGGTTTGTGTGGTGGTGTGGGTTTGTATGGTGGTGTGGGTTTGTATGGTGGTGTGGGTTTGTGTGGTGGTGTGGGTTTGTGTGGTGTGGGTTTGTGTGGTGTGGGTTTGTGTGGTGGTGTGGGTTTGTGTGGTGGTGTGGGTTTGTGTGGTGGTGTGGGTTTGTGTGGTGGTGTGGGTTTGTGTGGGTTTGTGTGGTGGTGTGAGTTTGTGTGGTGGTGTGGGTTTGTGTGGTGGTGTGGGTTTGTGTGGTGGTGTGGGTTTGTGTGGTGGTGTGGGTTTGTAAGGTGGTGTAGGTTTGTGTGGTGGTGTGGGTTTGTGTGGTGGTGTGTGTTTGTGTGGTGGTTTGGGTCTCTCAGTGGTGTGGATCTCTCAGTGGTGTGGGTTTGTAAGGTGGTGTGGGTTTGTGTGGTGGTGTGGGTTTGTATGGTGGTGTGGGTTTGTATGGTGGTGTGGGTTTGTGTGGTGGTGCGGGTTTGTGTGGTGGTGTGGGTTTGTGTGGTGGTGTGGGTTTGTGGGGTGGTGTGGGTTTGTGTGGTGGTGTGGGTTTGTGTGGTGGTGTGGGTTTGTATGGTGGTGTGGGTTTGTGTGGTGGTGTGGGTTTGTATGGTGGTGTGGGTTTGTATGGTGGTGTGGGTTTGTGTGGTGGTGTGGGTTTGTATGGTGGTGTGGGTTTGTGTGGTGGTGTGGGTTTGTGTGGTGGTGTGGGTTTGTGTGGTGGTGTGGGTTTGTGTGGTGGTGTGGGTTGGTATGGTGGTGTGGGTTTGTGTGGTGGTGTGGGTTTGTGTGGTGGTGTGGGTTTGTATGGTGGTGTGGGTTTGCGTGGTGGTGTGGGTTTGTGTGGTGGTGTGGGTTTGTGTGGTGGTGTGGGTTTGTGTGGTGGTGTGGGTTTGTGTGGTGGTGTGGGTTTGTGTGGTGGTGTGGGTTTGTGTGGTGGTGTGGGTTGGTATGGTGGTGTGGGTTTGTGTGGTGGTGTGGGTTTGTGTGGTGGTGTGGGTTTGTGTGGTGGTGTGGGTTTGTGTGGTGGTGTGGAGTCTAGAATGGATTAAAATATTGAATAATATTGGGATATATTTAACAGTGATAATTAATTGAGAAAAGTTTTCGACACGTAGTGAATACTGCCGACGAGTTAAAATAAAAAAAAAATATAATCTACACACATTTGAGATTAATTTATAAGTAAAGATTTACACTACTTGTATATATATATATATATATACTAGGCATACTGCCTAGCTTCGCTTAGGTTTTTAAAAGGCATTTGAGAATTTGAATACTTAATTATTTAGCGATGGATTGGGTGTGGAGTGCTTTAATAAGTTTAATAAGTTTAATTTAAACAGTAATGCTAACTTTAGAAAAAATGTTTTTGTTAGTCATTTACATGCAGATTCGTAAATATTATTGGAAAGTACGCAATGTATAACTAAAATGGAATTAGAACTACACAGGTTTCATGAACAGTATATCTCATAGTTTATATTACATTGCCTTTAGAAATTAATTAATTTATTTAATTAGCATACGTAACTAAATTAACAACTTAATTTTGTACTAAAACAAATGCTATACTTCGTCATTTTCTGTTTCTGTTTAAAATAGTATACAATTATTTGAAAAATAATAATTTTAAAAACGTTACCTCCCTTGAAAACTGAACGTATGACGTATGTCATTGTTTACTTATATTGTTTGCTTATATAAGAAATTACGTTATATGAACATATTTAACGACTATAATGGCTGTTTCCGACGGGAATAAAGTTTTTTTGTTACCCTCCATGGTCGGTCTACGACGTCACATAATATTAAGGGGATCGTTCGTCAATTTATTTATATATATAGATATATATCTCATATAAGGAGAATTTCACTCAAGATCATCTTTTAGCCCTCGTCGAGGGCTTTGAGTCTGACCAACAGTTTTTCCATACGGCCTAGTCATCTATAGTAGTGTATGCAAAAACTTAGCATGATGTACAGACATTAAGTAACCTAAAAATTGTGTTAAAATTTCCCTGTTTTTCCCATAAAATACAAAGATTATATAGGGAAATACAACTGGTCAGTTTTGACCGCTTTACGAAGTTTTCCCAGAATTGCCGAGTTTTTTATGAAACCCCTAGGTGTTCTTCTACCACCTCACAAAATATCAAGGGGGGTCGTCGGAGGAAATTTTTTTTCGTAATAGAGCTTATATAAAGAGAATTTCACTCGCGGTCACTTTTTAGCCCTCGTCGAGGGCTTTGAGTGTAACCGACAGTTTTCCCTAAAGGTCAAGCCATTGACCTAGGAGCATGCAAAAAATTAGCCAGATATACTGAGCTTAAGTACCCTAAAGTCTGCGTTGAAATGACCCTCTGTTTTTCCCATAAAATACAAAGATTATATAGGGAAATACAACTGGTCAGTTTTGACCGCTTTCCGAAGTTTTCCCAGATATGCCGAGTTTTTTGTGACACTCCTAGGTGTTCTTCTACCACCTCACAAAATATCAAGGGGGGTCGTCGGAGGAAAAATTTTTTCGTAATAGAGCTCATATAAAGAGAATTTCACTCGCGGTCACTTTTTAGCCCTCTTCGAGGGCTTTGAGTGTAACCGACAGTTTTCCCTAAAGGTCAAGCCATTGACCTAGGAGCATGCAAAAAATTAGCCAGATATACTGAGCTTAAGTACCCTAAAGTCTGCGTTGAAATGACCCTCTGTTTTTCCCATAAAATACAAAGATTATATAGGGAAATACAACTGGTCAGTTTTGACCCCTTTACGAAGTTTTCCCAGATATGCCGAGTTTTTTGTGACACCCTAAGGCGTTCTCCTACCACCTCACAAAATATCAAGGGGGGTCGTCGGAGGAAATTTTTTTTCGTAATAGAGCTCATATAAAGAGAATTTCACTCGCGGTCACTTTTTAGCCCTCGTCGAGGGCTTTGAGTGAGACCGACAGGTCTGCCCTACGGTCAAGCCATTTACCTATAAACATGCCAAAAATTAGCCAGATGTAAAGAGGGTAAGTGCCCTAAAATCCGTTTTGAAATGACCCTCCGTTTTTCCCATAAAATACAAAGATTATATAGGGAAATACGACTGGTCAGTTTTGTCCCATTTCCCGATTTTTCCCGGACATGGCGAGTTTTTTGTGACACCCCAAGGCGTTCTCCTACCACCTCACAAAATATCAAGGGGGGTCGTCGGAGGAAATTTTTTTTCGTAATAGAGCTCATATAAAGAGAATTTCACTCGCGGTCACTTTTTAGCCCTCGTCGAGGGCTTTGAGTAAGACCGACAGGTCTGCCCTACGGTCAAGCCATTTACCTATAAACATGCCAAAAATTAGCCAGATGTAAACAGGGTAAGTGCCCTAAAATCCGTTTTGAAATGACCCTCTGTTTTTCCCATAAAATACAAAGATTATATAGGGAAATACGACTGGTCAGTTTTGACCCATTTCCCGATTTTTCCCGGACATGGCGAGTTTTTTGTGACACCCCAAGGTGTTCTCCTACCACCTCACAAAATTTCAAGGGGGGTCGTCGGAGGAAATTTTTTTTCGTAATAGAGCTCATATAAAGAGAATTTCACTCGCGGTCACTTTTTAGCCCTCGTCGAGTGCTTTGAGTCAAACCGACAGGTCCGCCCTACGGCCAAGCCATTTACCTATAAGCATGCCAAAACTTAGCCAGATGTAAATAGGGTAAGTGCCCTAAAATCCGTTTTGAAATGACCCTCTGTTTTCCCCATAAAATACAAAGATTATATAGGGAAATACGACTGGTCAGTTTTGACCCATTTCCCGATTTTTCCCGGACATGGCGAGTTTTTTGTGACACCCCAAGGCGTTCTCCTACCACCTCACAAAATATCAAGGGGGGTCGTCGGAGGAAATTTTTTTTCGTAATAGAGCTCATATAAAGAGAATTTCACTCGCGGTCACTTTTTAGCCCTCGTCGAGGGCTTTGAGTAAGACCGACAGGTCAGCCCTACGGTCAAGCCATTTACCTATAAACATGTCAAAAATTAGCCAGATGTAAACAGGGTAAGTGCCCTAAAATCCGTTTTGAAATGACCCTCTGTTTTTCCCATAAAATACAAAGATTATATAGGGAAATACGACTGGTCAGTTTTGGCCCATTTCCCGATTTTTCCCGGACATGGCGAGTTTTTTGTGACACCCCAAGGTGTTCTCCTACCACCTCACAAAATTTCAAGGGGGGTCGTCGGAGGAAATTTTTTTTCGTAATATAGCCCATATAAGGCGCCGGTCAGTCGAGGTCAGTTTTGACCCCTTCTCCGTAGACTTTTCGGCCAACCGTCACCGGCCTTCGTGTTCTATTGCCCGAAGGCACCATCGTGCCAAATTTGACGCGCCTGCGGCGCCGGGAAGTGCCCTATCGGGCACTTGACCACTTTGCTTTATATATATATATATATATATATATATATATATATATATATATATATATATATATATATATATATATATATATATATATATATATATATAATAATATATATATATATATATATATATATATATATATATATATATATATATATATATATATATATATATATATATATATATATATATATATATGTTTACTTTATAAAGCAGCTTAGATTAGTTTTCATTAAATTTCGCTCCTACTTAAAAAAAAAAATTGCAATGCCAACCTGTGTTTTGACTTGCCACAATCGCAAAATTCTAAAAAAAAATTTTTTCAATTAAGGGGAATAAATCTCATTTTGTTAAGATATCAAAGAGTGAGAACTCTAAATAGAGGATTTTTTTTTATTAATAAGCAGACAGAAACATAAATAACAAAATAAACTAAAAAACGTGAACGTAATTTGTGGAGGAAATGAAAAGAGTGACAGAGGGGGTCAGAGATTGGAGGAGAGAGAGAGGAGAAAGGAGGGAGGTATCTGTTGAGACGAGACATCGCGACAAGGGAAAATTAAATAGGGAACATGTAATGTCAAGCCCGGTGGGTCAAGAGGAGACAATGAGAAATGAAAGCACGTTAAGTGACTCTCGGGGAGCTAGAGAACAGAGGCCCGGTGGGGGGAGGCAATCCGTCAGAGAGTGTGGGGAGCACGGTGGCGGTGTGGGTGTGGGGGTGGGTGAGAGGGTGGGTGAGGGGGTGGGTAATCAATCCCAGGGGAGAGAACAGTGGCAGATTATGGGAGGCCATCCGTCCTAGGGGCGAGGGGGGGGGGCGGCGTAATAGCTATGCAAACCCCCACCCATAGGGGAGTTCTCAGGCATACTAGCGGAACCAATTCATCTGAAGGAGGAGGGGTATATTGGTATAACAGGTGAGGATATCCTTCGATGAGGAGGAAGAATGAGGAGGAAGAGTACAGTGGCATTCTAAAGGAGGCAATACTTATCGGGGGGGGGGGGGGGGGGGAACCCATTAGCGAGCCAAAACCCCACCCATAGGGGAGTACTCACGCTTACTAGCGGAGTCGATCCAACGGAAGTGGGAGGGGCATATTGGTAAAAAATGGGAGGCTATACTTCGAGGAGGAGGGGGAGTACAGTGGAATTCTAGGGGAGGAAATCCGTCCCGGGGGTAGGGGGGGCATATTAGGGAGGCAAATCAACCCATACTGGGGGGGGGGGTTAATCATTTGAGGAGGAGAGAGAGTACAATGGCATTCTAGGGTAAGTGATCCATCCTAGGTGGACGTGAACAGTCAATGGGAGGTAATCGAACCCAGGTGGGAGAGAAAACAGTGAGTTACTTGGTTGGGGGTGGGGGGGAGGAGGGGGGTGGGGAGAGAACCCGCCTGAGGGTGAGACAACATGGCCATACCTGAGGAGATAATCCAACTGAGGAATAAAAGAACACTGACATGCCAACAGGGGCATTATATATCCCAGGGGAGAAAACAGGGGCATACTAGGGGAGATGATCCAACCGAGAAATAAAAGAACAGGGACATGCTACCAAACCAGAGGCGTAGCGACCCTTCCCTGCGCCCGGGGACAAACTTTTCGATTTGCACCCCCCTCAACCTTTCAATTTATTTTTCCATTTGGCGCCCCCTAAGGTCGGCGCCCGGGGACATATGTCCCCCCCCCCCCCCGCCCCCCCCCCCATCGCAACGCTACTATACCAAACATATATCAGAGGGGAGAAAACAGGGGCATACTAGGGGAGATAATCCAACCGAGGAATGAATGAAAGAACGGAACATGCTAACCGAGGCATTATATATTTCAGGGGAGAAAACAGGGGCATACTAGGGGAGGTGATGCATCACAGGCGAAGAAAATGGAGGCCGACAAACGGTAGATAATCAGCTTAAGGTGACACAACAATGGCATATAAGAAGAGGCAGTACCACCAAAAGTAGCACCACCGAAGAGGCATAAAATAGGAGGAAAATCTAGGAATACAAGGGGAGGTAGAACCTGTCAGAGGGGGACGACAGACGATTGTTTGGGGGGCGTGGCAGGCTGACCGTTGATTGTCAGTGAACATTGGGTTATTGAACTGACCTTAGACGCAGCTGGGATATTGTACAATGGAAAGGGTTGGGTTAAGGTTTCTAGGTGCATCGCTTCTAAACAAAACAGCCATTTCATTTTAGGCAAAACATAATTAGAAAAAATTCTATAAAGCATAAACACAGAATATATACTATATATATATATATATACTATATATATATATATATACATATATATACATATATATATATACATATATATACATATATATATATACATATATATACATATATATATACATATATATATACATATATATATACATATATATATACATATATATATATATATATATACATATATATATATATATATATACATATATATATATATATATATATATATATATATATATATATATATACATACATATATGCAAGTGCATGTGTACAAATGTATTTTTATTTAAATATAGACTAATTATATAAATTGTAAGTATGTGTGTTTGTGTGCGTGAGTGTGGATATGACTGTGTGTGTATGTGTGTGTGTGTGTGTGTGTGTGTGTGTGTGTGCGCGTGTTTTATTGAGAAAGCCTACAAGTAGCATATTTCTATGAAACAATTTAAAGACGAGGCTAAAATAAATGACAATGACGTGATATTCGTTCACTACATCTAAACAAATTCAAGGGAAGTAACGCAAAAAATAAAACAATGGTTTTCACTGGTGTTGCTATTTATATTTTTTTTCTTGAAAAAAAGTGTGTTTTTATTCATTATTGCTAAAAATATTAAGCATATGTTTATAATAAACAAACTATAATATTGTTTAATCGTTATTTGTTTTTTTGTTATTATAAACGATCTAAAAACACCTTGAATTTTTTAAAAATGAAACTAATTATTTTAAACAATTTCATTTTCATATTACTTAATGCCATTGCCATTGAATCCTATCAAGATCTACTTAAATTTTTATATTCCCTACATTAAAAATGCTTCACTGTCCCATTGACCCTCTCTGAAAAATTTCCTTTCCTCTCCCCACCAAGACTTCTGACACTTTCATTTGACCTTCACCCCTTTTACTGTCATCCTTTGCAATTTTTTATAATCAAATACATGACATCATGTAAATATTCATTATGTACATTTGCAAAACCTGTCGTTTTCATTTGGTGTTCAAAATTATGTTAAAAAATTTGATGTTGATGTTCTTGTTTTAATTGCAAATAAAAGTATTAAAAAAAAAAAAAGCACCTTAAAAAAAAAAAAAAAAAAGTTAAATTTTTATTTTGAAAAAAAATAACATTCTTTACAGAACTCGGTTTATTAAGATTTACTTGCTAATCTATATCTGACTACAGCGGTACCTAGTTTCCTGACAATGTACCGAGGTACACTCCTCATCCTATAGTGAGGGAATCCAATCCCGCTAACTAAACACGACAAGCGAAAAAAAGTTGGACAAAAGCACTGAATCAGAGGTCTGTGACCTCATTGTTAAATGTCCTGTAGACTTATCGATTCAATCAGGAATAATATCTGACATTTTCACTCAGTGCTTGTAGGACAACCCAATTCTATAATTAGACAATATCACGAGGATATTAATTAATTAGTAGTTAATATAATTAGTTAGTGAACGTGCCATACAAACTTACTAGCAAATATTAAGATTAAATTATATTTTTTGCAATGTGCGATCTTTACTGATATAAGTATACAGAATGTTACAGTTTTTTTTTTCGGCGTGGCGTAGTGTTAGTGCACTAAACTGCCTGCCCGAATCCTGGTTTAAATCAATTGAACAACCATGGGTCCACCCAGCTCTGATGGGTACCTAGTTCACGTTAGCGAAAGTAAAGGCAGCTGGGCATAGTGCTGACCACACTATCCCTTCATATGCCGAGGTCATAGAAACAGGTTAATTCTATTTCACTTGCTTCGTGGACCATCAGGTTCGAAAAGAAAACTTTGCTATCAGATTATGTGCACACATTTATTTTTTCCAACATCGTGTAATGCCCATATGTTTACACTACACCACCGTGATTAAGCAATTACATTACAGGTAAATATTGTAAGTTAACTAAGTACGTTAAATCACGATTTTATATAAACTGATGCCTGAATTTCACACTGATGTGAAAATATTGAGCCTTTTGGTTCTAAAGTAAGAACTAAGTCACATTGATACATAAATCTAGTAAAAAGGGTATAGAGAATGTTTTTGAAATCCAAATAGTGAGTAATGTTATTGAAACAGATGTGACTATTGAAAAATGGATGTGGTGGTTTTTGTAGGCCTTTCTTACCTAAAAGACTTATCTGCTGCTATTAATATATTTGTTCAAGAAACATAAAAGTGTAAACATTTGTTGTTTTTTGCCATTCGTAACATAGTAAAGTATTTTAAATGAAAATCTGTTACCCCTAATTAGGTTAACTGACGTTCAGCTTAATTAAGAAAGTGCCGGATGAGAGGGAGGGACCTATGGAACCAAAGTACGGGTGCTACTGAATGTACAATTGTCAATCAAAGACTACAAGTCGGTAAAATGATAGGTTGATAAGCCATAATTAATTTAAAAGAAACAAAAAAACACAACACAAAATGTTTTTGCTAATTTTTATATCATTGGTACTTAAAATTTTACATTTCTAAAATTGTTTAGTTTTTTTTTTTAAGACTCTTAGGAAACAAAATGCACGAAATTACATTTTTAGTCCTTGTCAGCTATCATTATTGGGTTCATATCGTACCCAACTTCATCAAAGCGATTGGATTTTATAACGAAATCAAATATAGTATACGCTTATAATACATATTTTATGGAATAAAAAGAAGAATGTTTTTTTTTTAAGAAGGCATATTCAATCTTAAATTTTCATTACAAATCTCTCAAAAGTATTATTTTAATGACAATTGTAAGAACCACAATGCATACCTTGGTTTGCTATTTTTAAATAAGCTTTTGAATAGAAGAGAGATAACTGCTTTAAAATTGTATTCCTATAAAATCCGTTTGTTACTCCCCTTTTCCTATTCCTAAATTGAAATAAATCATGCCTACTTGTTATACATATTTCTGTAATGGAATTTGATTTTTATTAATTATACTTTTTTTTTACATTTGGAAGTGTTAGTAATTGATAGATTTGTGAATACTTGGATAATGTAATCATAATTATGATTTAAATTTAAGGGTATCGTATGGGGAAAATTGTGACTTAAGACACTTTAGAATATGAGAGGGGTGTGGGTGAGGTGCCAGGGCTATAAAGGCAAAAACAGGTTAGGGAGAGATTTTTAAAAGAATACATCACAAACGGTTTTCAACAGCGTGAATTTTATACAGGTGTTTACAACACTCTGTTTTGATTAACCTCGCTTACGATTGGGTCAAAGGTCACTTTAAAAAGTTTGAATAACAGATGGAATATTTTACAAGCTCGTAGTTACAATCAACTTTACAAAACGTTCTAAAATAATAATCATAAAATTAGAAAGCAGACACGAATTAAGTAAACTTTCTCTATAGGACCTAACGATTTACAGTTAAGATTTTCAGGGTAGATGAAGTATAGTTCATAAGACAAGTATACACTTTCATATTAGACTTAACTATGCTTAGAGTAGATAAATTAGAGTTCATAAGACAATTATACACTTTTCCTATTAAACTTAACGATGCTTAGAGTAGATGAAGTAGAGTTCACAAGACAAGTATACACTTTCATATTAGACTTGACTATGCTTAAAGTAGATGAAGTAGAGTTCATAAGACAAGTACAAACTTTTCTTATTAGACTTAACGATGCTTTGAGTAGATGAAGTAGAGTTCATAAGACAAGTATACACTTTCATATTAGACTTAACGATGCATTGAGTAGATTAAGTAGAGTTCATAAGACAAGTATTCACTTTCATATTAGACTTAACGATGCATTGAGTAGATGAAGTAGAGTTCACAAGACAAGTTTACACTTTCATATTAGACTTAACGATGCATTGAGTAGATGAAGTAGAGTTCATAAGACATGTATATACTTTCCAATTTGGCTTAGCGATGCTTAGAGTAGATGAAGTAGAGTTCACAAGACAAGTATACACTTGCATATTAGACTTAACTATGTTTAAAGTAGATGAAGTAGAGTTCATAAGACATGTATATACTTTCCAATTTGGCTTAGCGATGCTTAGAGTAGATGAAGTAGAGTTCACAAGACAAGTATAAAGAGCAGTAAAAGATATTTTGTGTGTATCTGTACTCACCACTAAACTTGTTGCCTACGTCATCGACCAACAGCTTGGAGTATTCGGTATCCTTGTCTATGATATTCGGGGAATACCCGATCTTGCTCTCATTAGCGTAGTGAACAAACGCTCGGCTTGCAAGATAACAAAACCGGTGACCCTTCTGCCCGCCTTCGTTCATGGCGTAGAAGAATTTAAACTTTTTCCACTTGAAATGTTTCATCAGGTCATAAACGTTTTGCACGAAAAAGTTAAACGTCACTCCCACACGAGTCAGGGTGTAGAATTTGTCGCGTTTGTCGCGACTGAAATCGTGGCTGTGACCCCCGGGTGTGATGATAGGGAGGTTCCAGCTGGTAGCGTACATCGCCACGTGACCTAAGGTGTAGTCGCAGACGGGGCCGATGAAAACATGGACGTTTTGGCGCTCGTAGAAGTCGAACGCGGCGATGGGGCCGTCGACTTCGTTGCAGTTTGTATTTGCTTGGTTGAAGTTGAGAACAAAACGAGCGTCTAACCCGAGGTGTTTTAAGTGATCTACAGACAGCCCTAAAGACAAGTTCACTTGTTCCTTGTGGAAGATGTACTCATACGGGAACAACACCGCCACGTTGATTTGAACTTTGGCGTGCATAGCTGATGTTGGTAGGCTCAAATCATTCCGAGGTAATCTTAGACCGTTTCTCGCGTTGTGAAGAGCTGCGTCCCCCGTCGTTGAAATGGACTCGCCCAGCATCAACATAAAGATGACGTGAGACAAAATGGCCGTGGGGGTGTACATTTTGAACACCGGGTGTTAAGGCACAAGGGGTGTTTATAAAATCAGTACAACACATTTATGTTGCCACATTGTTTATAATATATGTATATATTTAAACACGTTATATACATATATTGTTACTATATAAAACAAAGAAATATAAATCAGAATATAAATCAGCATTAAATGTTACTACCTATTCCAATCGTTACATAAACCGTTTAATACGGATAGTTCGTTATATATTAAATAAACAAACGGTGTTCACACACATTATATGTATTTTTCTTTCTTAATTGTAGTTCTGGAAGAGACCCCCTCAAACACAATTAAGTCTACGTGTCAACTGGTTATGCGACATTAAGGCCATTGACTCCGATTTCAGCCTTGCTTACTACTATACAATAGTGTCCCTGTTATTGACAAAGTATGCTTAGAATATAACGGTAATGACAGTTATTTATTTTTTAAAATCATGTTTGTAATCAATATTATAAGAACGAGCAGTCGCAATGTCATTGAGTCAACGTTGAGAAATTGCCTTAAATTCGACTACTATGGAGAGGTTTGGTTGTGCCCCTTTACTCTAAACTGTGCCAATAGAAGTGACGAGTTTTACTAGAGTATGGCTCTTACAAATTAAGTAGAACAAAAAAAAATGTGTGCGAAAATCGGGATATTTTTCTTTAAATTTTGTTTTCTATCTTTTCCAAAGTTCACATCCGCTTTTTGTACATTTATTTACTTCCCCTTCACTGTTTATATATTTCTCTTTTATTTTGACAATAATTTAAATTAAATGAGTATGTCTAGTACATAATGCATTTGTATTTGATGTACAAGAGATATTTAATGAAATCGTTATTTACTACTTTCTGTTAATAATGTATCTTCCTCAAATTTCCACGTGTATATACTAATAAATGGTATTCTTACATCAATGACTAAATTTAAAACTAAGCTGTTTTAATTAATTTTTTTTTAATTGTAATTTTTTAAAATGTATATAAACCCCTCTTGTACTACCTATACTAAATTCATTCATTTTAGAATGCAAAAGATGTATCTTTCGATCAATGTGAAGTTTTTTATATCCACGAAACAGCTAACCTATTTAGAAAACCCGTGTCTTAATAAGAACTTTGACATCAAACCGTACATTACACCTTACATGTGACATGCGCAAGACAGCTAAAAGCCTCGCGTCATGCACACTCATGAGTTAAAATCCTGACATGCGCAGTGCTATATTGATACGTGTCTTGTGTTTTCTTGGATGTACGCACGGCTATCGACCCCCCCAATGTCGCTTAACTTCTTCATGTAGGTCACGAGATGATTTTTATTGAGAAGTTCAGACCTTTAACGAGCTATGTTTCTTTATTAATTAGCTTGAACAATTAACTCGTAATAAGCTGCCGTTGACGGCGTCATTTGCATAATTAACAGTTTATAACTCAAGTAATTAATGACAAGATTGGGTTCGTTACATTTATTTCTTGGCTTAGGTAATGTTGTATGGTGGGTTGGGATTCGGGAGGGTGTTAATACAATTGTGGTGTGGATGGTGTGGTAGAGTTGGTGGGGAGGTTGGTGTGGTTGCTTTGGTCGAGAGGCTAATGTATAGGTGTGGTGGTGAGGTTGGTGTGATTGGTGTTGTGGCATATTGATGTAGTTGGTGTGTTTGTTGTTGTGGTGAGACTAATGTGGTGTTGTGGTGATGTATGTTTTGGTGTGACTGGTGTTGTGGTATGTTGGTGCTGTTGTTGTGAGGGTAATGTAGAGGTTTAGTGGTGTGGTGATATATTAGTATAGTTGCTGTGGTAGCGAGGCTAATGTAGAGGTGTGGTGGTATAAAATGTGGTTGGTTGGATGGCGTGGTGATAACGCTGTTAAGTCTGTTAGGTCGGTGTGGTGGTGAGGTTAGTGTGGTGGCATGTTGATGTAGTTGTTGTAGTTGCTGTTGTGAGAGTAGTGTACATGTAAAGTGTTTTTTGGAGAGATTGGTGTGGTGACATATTAGTGTGGCTGCCTTTGTGGCGAGGCTAATGTAGATGTGTTGTGATTTGTGTGGTTGCATAGTGGTGTTGTTAGTGGTATGGCGTGGTGAAAAAGCTGTTGATGTCGGTATGGTGGTGATGTTGACGTGGTGGCATCGTGTGGTAATCAAGTTGGTAAGTGGAGTTATGTAATAAACAGCTATTTATAAAGACAAACAAAATGATAAGATTTTACACACTGACTTCAATGTTAGTACGCTTTGCTTGCCTATTTAATTCCAAGCAGTATTTGACCGAGACTCTACTGAGTCATTCAAAATTTCCTATATCGTAACAGATACAACACAAGTAGATCATTGATTCAAAACATCATTAAATCCATACCCCACTACGAAAAGACTAACTATGGCCTTTGGTAAAATTTACAAAATGTCATCAAAATGTCATCAAAATTTCACCGATGGTAAATATTGGTAAATACATGACATTTTCCTCAAGCTACTAAAAATAAAAAGTCTGCATGCTCCGTAGCTTAAACTAATGCACGGTTATAAAATGTCACTCTATAAATGACGTCACCAGACCAACAACAGTCATTTATATAAAAAAGGGGAGGCTACTTATTGTATTAAAATACTTCGCCCCAAAAATCGTTTCCCCTTTATTCCTTCTCCTTCGCCCCCCTCTTCCGACTTCCTCATCTGGCTAGATTTATTTACTGTAATGCTTAGTTAAAGATGAAATTAGCTTCCCCCACCCCCTACTCCCCCCACCCGCATTAGTGGCAGGCTATAACACGGATTAGATGGTCTGGAATTGTTATTTCCCCTTCTTTAGTGATCGATACGTCCTAAATATTGGACCACAATTTTCTTGGTGATCTCCCCTATACCAAAACTACGTATTTCTTTTTTATATAAAAAAGTTAGTTAGCTCCCTTATGTTATAAAAAAAAAAGAAAATTAGAAATACGATTATGTCCTACTTTAAATATTCTTTTTTTTTCATTTACCAAACTAGATGACAACAATTGGACATTTTTTTTTAAAGTTTGAGTTTCTAGCAATACGAAAATCGTTCAGTCATAAAATTCAAGCCGTATAGAAAAATGAACAAAAAATCGCCTCCAATTTGTATCGTTGCACTTCTCTAGAAGATCATATTAAAAAGAGATCAGACATTACTACTTAAGAATCTTAAGAATAAAAAAAAAACCTCTTAAATCTCAAAACTTTACTCCATCGTTTTTACAATTATCATATTATAATTACTAAAAAAACTAAGAATAACATTACGAAAACAATTTAGATTTTGATTTACTCGAAAACTGCTTTATAATTGCTATGGAATAGGAAAAAAAATGACGTTTCTTTTATCAAAATAATTATAAATGAGTATATTAAAATGTGTTAAAAATAAGTAATTTTAAAAAAAAATGTATCTAACGTGTTAGATATTGCAGAATTGTATTTTAAATAAATATTCAATAAAATTAAATGTTAATAACTTTTTACTAAAGGTTAATTATGTATAACTTAAATTTAGTTATTTTAAAATAAAATTAGATGAGTTTTACACCGATCAATTGGATAATCAATAATCAATTGTAGGGTAAAGATTGTCACAATAGTTCCTTCATTATGAACAAAAGTAATAAACAATGTAATAAACCTATACTAAAAACGAAGACGTGATTTGAAGATAAGATGTTCTTTATCAATTGAGGAAGTATTACCTTTTTTTTGGGGGGGGGGGGGGGCGGTGGGTCAATGACTGGTATGTCAAGAGTTAAACAATTATTATATTCATCTATAAGTACTGATTGTTAGCTTCAAGTATTATTTTTCTGTGTGTTGATATCACCTTTCTAAATTTGTACCGAGCTTAGGCGATGGGAAGTAAGCACTATTTCGAAATATTAAACCAATGTTTGTTTTATGTTTGATTTTCTAAATTTATTTGTTTTAACAAATCATCTAATAGGCTCATTGTTCGGGTTCATTAATTTATGATTTGAATGCCCTAATTAAATCTATAATGAAGTCCATGTTAATTACCGCCGTGGGTAGTTTAACCCAAGCCGGAAAAAAAACCTAACCATTTACAACTTCCTCTAGAAATCACAGGGTAGACAACGCTTCTTCAAGGGGTGATAATTCGATTACCTCCCTTGTTACAAAAGCTGAAGAATGCTTTAAAGGGCGATAAAAACAAACTCGGTTCAGGATAGGGTTCAAGGAGGATCTAGAAACGATTGTAAAAAAAAAAAAATGGTTAAAGGCTAGGACGAGGATGCGGATTTGATCTGGGATCCGTTTATCTAATTTGGTAAATAAACGCGGGAATATGAAGAATCGTTGAAGGTTGCGGATCGCTCTAATGAGGGAATGATGTCACTTAGAGGTGACAATTGCAAGGGGGGATAAGGTAATAAGGTAATTTGTCCGCGGGGTGATGTCCCCTTAGTCGAATTAATATCGCTGAAGGTGTGACAGAAGCTGGAGGCGACACGGCACTTAGAAAGTGATTAATTAACCCTCGTGTTGAAATTAATTAGCATTGGCGGTAATTAACGAAGGCGGGGGTCTGGTTGAAAATAGCGTGGAAAGATGATTAATAACTAATTGGGGGAGTTAAACAACTCAGTACAAAAGAGTCAGGTGTGAGTTCATTTCTATAAATATCACAGAAAATTATTGATTTTTAAAGGTTGTCTCCCTTTTTACAGATATTTACTTTTGATAAAAATCAAATTAAGATTGTTTAAAACGTAAATAATGGTACACTGAATGTTGGAAAGTGCTTACATTATATATATATATATATATATATATATATATATATATATATATATATATATATATATATATATATATATATATATGAGACGGCTTAGCCTAACCGTATTACCTTTTATAGCGTGCTATTCAACAACATAAAGTAGGTAATGATATAATAATATATTAATTTTTATAGTGTAATGTTTAAGAAGGCATAAGAGAAGTTATTCATTAATATGTATACAGTATATTGGTATAGTTGATTGGATATGTAATCTTAGCTCAGTTATTTGTTATTTTAATGACTTGTAGGCCTACTCCATTCAACCGACTAGAATTTGTTTTTAGCGACACAATAATACTAACCATTTATTAAATTTAAATTATAATTGATATATAATTACAATAAATTAATAATAATAAATTAAGAACGAAGAAGGTATAAATTATTAATATAAATTATGTCACCTTCTGCCTTCTTGATATAACACGACACACATATATGAAAAACTGACTTAGAAAAAAAAGAATATGCTTATCGAAGATTTTCATTGCCTGTTTCTTTCACCTTAGCTTAATTCTTAATCGAATATCTAACCATCACCACAACAATAACATTTGCCATATCATAAACCTAATTCCACAGCAGCCTTGACCTTTACAACAAATGAAACATCGATAGTAGAATGTGTTTTTATTCCTTGTGAAATACTCACAGACATAGATAAACTTATGTAGGTTTTATAACATTAATAAACGACGGAAAATTTTATATGATATCAATGTAGAGTAAGATTTAAAAATAGCTTCTGAACATAGCGTGGGTAACTTATACAATTATGGCTATAGTATTATCTTTCAAATATTAAATGTCAACTTTATTATAAGTTAAAACAATTAAATTAAGTAAGCTATTATTTTTCTAATAAAACAATAGCCACTTAATTTTTTTTTATATAAATATTAAATATTAAATATTATTAACATTTTACCATTTTTCTTTTATTTTAAACAAAAATAATTTAGATAACCCTATATTATATTATCAGTTTGAAAAGTAGAAACAATCTATTTTAAATTAGACAGCCGATGACTAAAAGATCAATATTTTATAAGTCGGAAACAATAAAAAAAAAATTACTCATATTAAAGAGCGGTCACTCTGAGCCTAACGTACCAAAACATTCGGTCCGGCTGTTATGAGTTTTCTCCCCTACTATTCGATATTGATGATCTATCAAGCAGTTTACTCGCTCTATTGGGAGATATTGAATGACGTTATAAAAGCGCTCACGCAAACACCTCTCTGCTCGGCCGAGAAACGCAGTCATAAAATTTGACTGGGTCCATCTTGACTTCTGTGACTTTGAAGTCATCTAAAGAAGTCAATAAATTACAAAAATGAAATTGGGTGTGGAGGGTTCGGAGTTTAAAGGAGTTATATGTAAACGTTTATATGTATCAAATAAGTCCTTTTTTATTTAAAAAAAATGTTTAAAATTGAAGAAAAACTCGGCGTGTCGGCGTGGTCGAGTCGGTAAAGCTCGTGGTTGCTAAACCGGAAAGTCTCGAGTTCGAACCCTCGGGCAAATAAGGCTCGATTCCCTTTAACACTAAAAATTAAGAACGAAGAAGAAGAAAAACAAAATAAAATATACCAAGATGAAATATTTCAAGCATAGGTCTTTTCATGAGTAAAAGCTATGATGATGAAATGAACAATAACGCTCTCATTATTTTGTATCCTTCAACATCTCTAAAAAATATTTACTTAATTTGGGTTAGACCTTGAGCAGGTGTAACACAAGTGAGCTAACAATTTGGCGCTTTCATAGTAATTGTGGACAGTTGTGCTGATCTTTACCTCCCCCAACCCATCCCCCTTATGTATCAAAATGTTTAATTTATTTACACTTTTTTTTT
>NW_026732011.1:147500-181541 GCF_028476545.2 Physella acuta
TACCAGACACTGAGTAGTCGGAAAAAATCAATTCCGTAATCGGAAATTTGAAACTTAAAAAAAAAAAAACAACAAACACCTGAGATTAAAATCGACTTTACAAAACTGTAATTAAATTTCAATTCACTCAGTCTAACAAAGTACCCAGCATAACAAGATTTCTTTTTGAAATTCAAATCGCAATGCACCAGATATATTATAAAAAAACTCGTCTTATCAATATCTGCATCCGGTAAAAAAAGCAAAAAAACGAAACCGGAAATCGATTACGGGGATGATTTATGCAAGTTCTTATCGAATTCCTGAGGTACTACGCCCAAAGCGGCGCAACCCCAGCATGTCATGCTAAGTTATAATGCAGAAATATTTGATAGTTATCGTTCTTTTTTTTTTTTTTTTTTTTTTTTTTTTTTTGCGTTTGTGGGAGAAATTGATGGATAAAGTTTAACGGGGGCGGGGGGAGGGGGGGTCATGAGCTATGCAGACATGGCGGGGATGTGTCTTTGTAAGGAAGCGATGGAGGGGAGAGATACGGAAAAAGAGCGTCGTTTCATGAAGTGAGTTTAGGCACTCCATTTTTCTCGATTTCCTATGAATGTTGATAGGATGTAGACTAGGGATTATCGTTTTGATTTTTACTTCTAGACTAGGGATTAGCGTTTTGATTTCTACTTCTAGACTAGGGATTATCGTTTTGATTTTTACTTCTAGACTAGGGATTAGCGTTTTGATTTCTACTTCTGGACTAGGGATAATTTTTTTTTTTATTTTTACTTCTTGACTAGGGATTTCGTTTTTATTTTTACTTTATCGTTATGATTTGTATTTTTAGACTAGGGATTGCGTTTTCAATTTTACTTTATCGTTGTGATTTGTACTTTTTAGACCAGGTTTTATGTTTTGGTTTCTACCTCTAGATTGGGGACAGCATTTTGATTTCTATTTCTAGATTAGATAAAGCGTATTATATTTCTATTTCTAGACTAGGGCTAACGTTTTGATTTCTACTTCGAGTTTAAAAATATCAGACAAAATAATGTAAAAGCTTAACAACAAGGTAATTGTTCTACAGGAAAAGAAGTCACAAATATACTGATTGTTCTGTTTAAGAAAAAAAAATGACTTGGCAAAGTATTTTTTTATTCAAAATCGCAAGTTGAATGCTGTTCTAAAATATTCTAACAAATTTGAATCGTGGAGTTAGAACTTGTTATTTTCTTACAATCAATTCACAGGAGATGATACATTGTTCGTCAACAAATTGTTACCCGACAAATATAAGTGAATAAGTACTAACATAATCGATATATTTATCAATTTAAGTATATGCATAAAATAACTAAACAAACATGACAGTAATGTTAATATATCTGTTTTATTTGTTATGAGTCTTATTGTTTTATGGCGGTAATTTGAAAATAACTCTTAAGTGTATTTTTAGCATTGTTAACTCCCTTGTCCAAGGATAGATAACCGAGCACTGACCTTCTCCAACAGGGAGATTATTAGAACAGACAACAAACACACTTCAATGTCAGAAACTAATTATATTTCAAGATTTCGATGTCAGAAACTAATTATATTTCAAGGTTTATTGCTAGTAACGTCAACTGAAAAAAAAAAAAAAAAAAAAAAAAAACCAATATTCTAAATTATATGTATCTGAGGAATAGCCATTGCAGTCGTTAAGAATAATTAAATTTCGTAATGTTGCCTTTTTCTATACGATGTTTATATGTTCATATCTTAACTTGATAATGACGTAACCTGACAAGATTGTAAAACCTTTTTTTTCTAAAAAAATAAATAAATGCAAACGAGGCAATGTTTTGAAAGGCGTGCGTTTGATTTAAGACAGTCATAAAGTTGTTTGAGGTCTTACAATATCAGTGCAACATGTCGTAGGGATGGTGTGTTATTTGGTGGGAATTGTAAAGGGTGGGAGGGGGAGGGTGTGAGGTCATTATGGGGAGGGGGTTTAATTTGATATAAGGGTAGGCCTATAGTGTGGGGAGGGGTGTGTGAGATCATTTATGGGGAGGTAAATTAATATGATATAACGAAAGGTCTATAGTGTGGGGAGGGGGGAGGGTGTGACATCATTAAGTGGAGAGGGTTTAATTTGATATGACGGTAGGTTTATAAGGGTGGAGTGGGGGTCTATATTGGGAGACTGTTTAATTCTATATATTGTTGTGTTTGGGGTTGAGTTAGGTCTATGGGGGATGGGGGAGAGGGGGTTAATGTTGGAGAGGGGTGAAGGTTACTTACATCGGGTGGATAGACTTAGTGCTGACCATATTATCCCCGTGTAGTGGAAGTTTTTAAACCGGATTGACTCTGCTTCATCTACTCCGATTGTTTTTGGTACGAACGTAAAAAAATGTAATATTTCCTGATTTAAACAACTTGATTATTACGAAAGACCTTCCCTATAGCTTAGGCTATATAATTCACAATGACATTTTAACCCCGTTAGGGATAAATTGATAGCATTGACTAGAAATGTATTAGATATTCTGGTTTTGTTAAAATAAGTTAGTTCTAATCAAAAACAGTGTAAAAAGTTAAATGTTTTTGTGTAGGAAGATTATAGATTAACTTAAAGAGCAACGAAAGCAATTTTTTTTTAAATTTTTAAACTTTGCAAAATGTCAAAGCACAGATTCCTCACGACAAATAAAAAACACAACAAGGGTGTTAAATTGTTTTAACGTAATTCGATGCCCAAACGCTAATTATAGATTTTTTTTTCAAATGTTAAACTTGAAGAGATAAACTTTCAATAAAACATTCTGTAAAACACTGCGACGAGTTTAAAATTAAAATTAAAAAAAAAAACATAAAAAAACAAGGTGCAACAAATAATAACACATATAAATCGATGAAATAATGTTAAAAAAAAGTAATTTAAATAGCGATATTAAATTTCTAATTTGTGTACTAAAAAAGCAAGTCATGTACGTTTTTGTATGTGAAATAGCAACATCCTCTTATGTTGTTTCTCACCTACAACATGTAGATGAAACTATATCACAACATACAAATACACAAAATTAAGATTAGAAAAGGTTAAAATGTGTACATGTATGTATATATATATATATATATACTAGGCATACTGCCTAGCTTCGCTTAGGTTTTTAAATAACATTTGAGAATTTGAATACTTAATTATTTAGCGATGGATTTGGTGTTGAGTGCTTTAATTTAAACAGTAATGCTAACTTTAGAAAAAAAATGTTTTAGTTTGTCATTTAAATACCGTTCTCAGAGAAATATCGGAAAGTACGCAATGTATAAGTAAAATGGAATTAGAACTACACAGCTTCCATGAACAGTACATCTCATAGTTTTTATTACATTGCCTTTTGAAATTTATTTATTTATTTAATTGGGATACGTAGCTAAATTAACAACTTAATTTTGTACTAAAACAAATGCTATACTTCGTCATTTTCTGTTTCTGTTTAAAATAGTATACAATTATTTGAAAAATAATAATTTAAAAAACGTTATCTCCCTTGAAAACTGAACGTATGACGTATGTCTTTGTTTTTTTTTTACAAACAGTTGCTATGCTTATATAAGAGATTATGGTATATGAACATATTTAACAACTATAATGGCTGTTTCCGACGGGATTAAAGTTTTTTTGTTAGCCTCCAGGGTCGGTCTACGACGTCACATAATATTAAGGGGATCGTTCGTCAATTTATTTATATATATATCTCATATAAGGAGAATTTCACTCAAGATCATCTTTTAGCCCTGGTCGAGGGCTTTGAGTCTGACCAACAGTTTTTCCATACGGCCTAGTCATCTATAGTAGTGTATGCAAAAAATTAGCCAGATATACTGAGCTTAAGTACCCTAAAGTCTGCGTTGAAATGACCCTCTGTTTTTCCAATAAAATACAAAGATTATATAGGGAAATACAACTGGTCAGTTTTGACCGCTTTACAAAGTTTTCCCAGATATGCCGAGTTTTTTGTGACACCCCTAGGTGTTCTTCTACCACCTCACAAAATATCAAGGGGGGTCGTCGGAGGAAATTTTTTTTCGTAATAGCTCATATAAAGAGAATTTCACTCGCGGTCTCTTTTTAGCCCTCGTCGAGGGCTTTGAGTGTAACCGACAGTTTTCCCTAAAGGTCAAGCCATTGACCTAGGAGCATGCAAAAAATTAGCCAGATATACTGAGCTTAAGTACCCTAAAGTCTGCGTTGAAATGACCCTCTGTTTTTCCCATAAAATACAAAGATTATATAGGGAAATACAACTGGTCAGTTTTGACCCCTTTACGAAGTTTTCCCAGATATGCCGAGTTTTTTGTGACACCCCAAGGTGTTCTCCTACCACCTCACAAAATGTCAATGGGGGTCGTCGGAGGAATTTTTTTTTCGTAATATAGCCCATATAAGGCGCCGGTCAGTCGAGGTCAGTTTTGACCCCCGCTCCGTAGACTTTTTGCCGAACCGTCACCGGCCCTCGTGTTCTATCGCCATAAGGCACCTTAGTGCCAAATTTGACGCGCCTGCGGCGCCGGGAAGTGCCCTATCGGGCACCCGACCACTTTGCTTTATATATATAGAATGTAAGTAGAAACACACATGACGTAAAATATGTCCAGCCTCCATTGTTCGACGGATGTATTTCTCTTTCAATACTTTCTCTATACTTCGAATACGAGAGACAAAATATGGAGGTTTTTTTTTTTACTCTTGTACCCGCTAATGGACTCTTCCAAACAAACAAACAAAAAAAAGTTACAACTTCAGTAATGTTGTCTGAAATTGACTTGTAGTGTATATGATGAACCGAACCATAATCTTAGCCCTAGCGATACTTTTATGTTAGCGTTGCCATAGTTTACTGGATTTTATGTCACCATTCATCTCACACACACGCGAACACGCACATACAACCACTAACACACACACAGGCGCACACACATACATACATACATGCACACACACACACACACACACACACACACACGCACACACACACACCGAACAAATAAACACAACAAAATATGATCGATATAAGAAAATAACTCCTACACAATGAAAATCCACACAAACACACACACATCTACACACACACAGACAGACAGACATACACACACACACAAGAAAATGTGATCGCCACAAATATAAATCCAACACAATAAAGTCGACCTCAGGAGCGGAACTTTCAATTATCAAGGGAACTAATTAGTACAAGTACGGCAAAAGGGAATTAATTAAGTAAATGGGTTATCAATTTAGCGTTTGTTATTAAAGGATGTGCAGCGAGTTTTTCAATAAACTTATTTTGCATTTGCAGATGATGACAGGATGAATTGAAACGTTTTTTTTTTCTCCTGTGGCGACTATATATAAATTCGTGTTTCTTTCAGACATTTCTCAGCAGGGCGAGGGTGTTGGGGGGGGTGGCAGTTAAATATCTGTGTAGGCGGCCACTTGATAAAAAATTATTTTTATTAACTAAATATAATTGATTTTCTTTTTATTTCGTACCGGGCCTGGGGGGGGGGGGTGAAGGAGAGTGGACTGGTACACGGTCTCTCCCCCCCCCCCCCTACATCTGCCTCGCCGAAAATATGTCAAATAGTAACAGATATGGATGAATACAATATATATATATATATACATATATATATATATATATATATATATATATATATATATATATATATATATACATATATATATATATATATATATATATATATATATATATATATATAAGAGAGAGAGAGGCATAAAGATACAGAGAGAGACCAAGTCAGAGAACGTATAACAAAAACTATGTTACTGTTAAAGTAAATTGGTAAGCACAAAAATCATCTTTGCAATCTATGTTGTGATTAAACTTGATGAAATTTTCTTCAAATGTTGTAAGATAATGCGCTGGCGTCAATGTGTTCTGATACATTAAACAGGTGAAATGTCAAAAAATACATTGACAATTAATCAAGTATGGATAAAAAATTATTGATTAGATACATAACCCCCCCCCCCCCCCCCTTTTTCCGGTCCATGAGATTATACTGTTTTAAATAGGTAGGGAGTATAAGATAACCACTTTTTCCCCACACTCTCAAAAATCCTTTCAACATTTTATGACGTGTATATTGAGGAAACAAGTATCGATTTTTTTTACACATTCACACTTTAACACACATATTCCTAAACTTTTTCTAGTCTCCAACCCTATGAATAAAAGCCAAGTTACCCGCGACCCCATACAACGAAAAAAGAAGATCCTGTTTAGTTTAGTCCACAAGTTGTCGAACCCGAGAAAAAAAAAAAAACTTCGCGACACTTTTTAATATTTTAATAACATACATTCACGTGAGAGTTTAGAACAAGGCGGTTCGCTATAAAATAGTGATATTCTAAACACGAGTTTGTTACACATCTAATATAGCCAACCGTCCATTTCAGATATCCTTGACAATACTTTTGTCATTTTACAACACTCCTTAAACTGCAACAAATTCAAATGGTTCTAAATACACGACCTAAAGTGATACAATTATCCTGTTCCGACGTTATACAAGAAGGTTATTCTCCAAAATTTAAGACTACATATTTATATATTTTTTCTTTTATCTATGTGTATTCATAGAAAGACTGTAATATTCACAGCCGGGAACGGTGCATAAATGTGAAACATGGGTTTAGGCCCTATGCTCCACAAAGAATAAAGAGTGACAAGTAAATGAGTTGTAGTCGTATTCTGTAAGATGTAAGAACGAATTACAATTAAATCTCGAATGACAAGAAGAGAAAGATACACATGACATATAAAAGCACAGAAACAGCGGAAGTAGTAGTTGTTGTTGTTGTTTGTAAGCTGTAGACGAGTACTGTTCTACTCACCGCTGTGCTGGATACCAATCTCGTGTCTGAACGTGCTCTCGTGGTTGGTGCCGTCATTGAGGATCATGAACATCTTCAACTTGACTACGTTGTTTCCTCGAAAGAGATGCGTGATCGCGCTAGCGGCCAGGTAGCAAAACTTCGGCATGATGCTGTCGGCAATGTTGCCGTCGTAGAGGAGAAATATTTTTTTCCAGTGGTAAAATGTCACCGTTTTGTGTAGGAATGTGGATAGCGAGTCTAAAGTCCAACCTACTCGGGTTAAAGTCGTGAAGTTTCCTTTCTCTTTGAGCTTGAACGAGTGGCTAAATCCACCAGGGGAGATGACTGGAAGATTCCAGACGCTTAAATACCTAGCCGACGGCGCTAGACTGTAGTCGCAGAACGGTCCTAAGAAAGCGTGAACGGTTCTTTTGTTGTTGAAAACGGCAAGCGGTGCGTCTTTCTCGCTGCAGTTGGTGTCGGCGTAGTGAAGCGCCAAGGTGATGTTGGTGGAGATGTTGTACTCATGGAGATGGCTGCTGGCGTGTTCTATAGCCGGCCTCGCGTCGGGAATGCTGAAGAAATATTTCTTGTCGTAAGGCAGGAGGATTGCAAGATGAAAAATATGCATAGGCGAATCCACCGATACAAGCCTGGCTTCTTGGACGTCCGTGCTGTTCAGAGTACTACCGAGCGACGTTGTCCACAGAAGGAAAGCATGGATGAGGACATTTGAGAATGGTATGGGCATCATGAAAATAGTGTTAGAGCGTAAGGCACCGCGGCAAACATTGGAAAAATGCAGGGACTAGTTTGGAAAAAACATGGCACGGATTCAAAGAAATCACAGCAGTATCCGAAACGTAGGCCAGAAAACGTTTACAGTAAATGTATGTAGTTCGTTTGTGTTAATCATTTCTGGATTCCTTATGAAAATACATATATATATATATATATATATATATATATATATATATATATATATATATATATATATATATATATATATATATATATATATATATATATATATATATCATTCTAGCAACAGCTCGTCAAACATATAGACCCTTACAAAAAGAGATAGATATTCTAAAAGCTAAATATAAGTCGTTATGTCATTTTTATGAACCGGAGCATCGGAAAGCAATTAATCAAGAAAACGTATTTCAATACAACAAATTATACGGGAAAAACTGCAATACGACTACTTAAATAGACCGATTAACAAGCATGGAAAACCCATAATTTTAAGCCAGGCGCAATTAGCCGAATTGTCAACAGTCTTTTAGGAATGCCTTAGCTATTTCGCGTGCGATTTAAAAAAAAACAATAGACAATTAAAACCAGTATTGAAGCAAACATGATATTGCGCAAAAGAAAAACGCTGTTTTGAGATTGAGTCCAATTGCTTATTAGATTGTATTACACTCTCGTATTTCAAATCGACCTGCATTTTTTTATAAAGATGCAGATGAAGGAAAATAAAATCCTAACAAAATCGTATAGCGGATTGCTAACGTTCACAGAAAAGTCATTGACCTGTAATATAAGTATGAAGGGCTATGAGGAATGAGAAAACAGAATAATTGGAAATTAGATGTAGCTGATTGAGCATCTTCGTCATGTCGAACTTAATAGTGTTGCAATATACAGTGAGTGCACATCAGATTCAGATTTTTTCTCAGTAGGAAGGGGGGGGGGGTGGGAGGGGGCGCACTTGAACTTTTCGGGTGAGGGTGGGCGGACTTAAACTTTCGGGGGGGAGGGTGGGGGTGGGGGGGGGGAGAATGTAAAAAAAATATATTTTCTATATAAACTATATTTCGCTCGAGGGGGGGGGGGGTAGACGTTCTTGGGGGGGGGGGGGGGGGGCTGCACATGTATAAGAGACATTTATATTTGCGCTTGTAATAATTGGTTGTGAGCTGGTCTTACACCAGTGATATATAACCCGGGTTCAATCGAACCCCATGTGTTGGGGTTGTCAGTCTAAGTGGTTCGGCGGAAGTCAAGACAGACACCTGACTCGTAAGGTACACGATCGGATTTTGTCAGTGAGGACGATAGAACAATCGAGAAGGGTTTGGTAAATTGCACATAAGAAACTGTCGCGGTCGGTACTTCCTAAAAGGTTAGGAACCACAATGTTAGAGAAGCTTCGTGTTTTGGGGTAGGGAGAGTGGGGATGGGAGAGAGAGGCATGGGAGATGGGAGAGAGGAGATGGGAGAGAGAGGCATGAGAGATGGGAGATGGGAGAGAGAGGCATGGGAGATGGGAGATGGGAGAGAGAGGCATGGGAGATGGGATAGTGGAGATGGGAGAGAGAGGCATGGGAGATGGGAGAGTGGAGATGGGAGAGAGAGGCATGGGAGATGGGAGAGTGGAGATGGGAGAGAGAGGCATGTGAGATGGGAGAGAGAGGCATGGGAGATGGGAGAGAAGAGATAGGGAAGAGAATTTATCAGCAAAGATTACAGCCCTAGATTGTACAAAAAAAAAACACCAAAAAAAAACACCCATTAATTCCTGAATAAAACAACACACATTAAACATTGATCTTCAAGCAAATACACATATCAACGGTCGATATCAACTACCTACTCCACGTCCGTTAACAATTCATTGAGACAATATGTGGATTCCTAATATCACTTTATTGTCGTAGATCTGTGTCTATACTTTTTACTAAGTTTTGACGAATTTTCTGACACAGTTTGTTGAAATACGATCACTAAAATATCGTGGTCACTTTCAAAGGTAGAACAAAAAACATCCATCCCATCATACTACTTTAAAACAGACCCTGTATTTATACTAAATATGACCACCCTCCCACACACACATACACACTAAACGCAATCTCCCCACACAACTACATCAGAAAAGTCATAACTCTCTCACACACGTGAAGTCGTCTGCAGATGACGTCAAGTGTATTGACAACAAAGAGCAGCACGATAATTGACACCAGCTTTCTTGTCATGTCAGCGAGAGGGTGTCAATTTGACATCATAAGATGACCGCACCTAATGCACGTGCATATGTGTGTGTGTCTGTGAGTTTAAAAACGTGTATATTGTGTGTTGATGCATGAATGAATGTACGAATGTGTGTTTGTGTGTGTATTACTGCATGTGCGTGCGTGTGATAGTCTGTGCGTTTGAATGGGAATATGTGTGTTGATGTAGATATACCAACGCACACATTATATTCAGTGTTATCTTATTTGTCGTAAATACATGTGTCATTATTAGTTATAGATATGATTATTTGGATACGGCCGAGAATATAGCACTGTCAGTTGGATTGTTCCAAGATGTAACATTAGTATAGGTGCAAGAATACATTTTCCATTCAGTCGTCATGCTCTTTATCTTGACCTTTTTAAATTTATTTTCTCTAATTTATCTCTCGTTTTTCTCTAATGATCTCCATTTCTGGTATTGTTTTCTAATTGTTCGTCTAACCTATATGTTTCTCTATATACTTATCAACAAGCGTAATATTGTTGTTTGTGTTTGCGTCGTGATTGTGTTTTCTTTCGTGTTTGTGTTTACTTTTCTTCTGTTCCATAGTTGGTACATTTAAAAACGATTCCCCCGTGGCGGAGCACGGGTATGCAGCTAGTTAATTTATTGAAGGTATACGCATTTTTTTGGTTCTAATTAGAACATATCATTGGTAATCAATGTTTACCTTTTCTTCTTTGCTTATCTTAACTTACGCGTAACAGGACAAAAACTAAGTACCGCTTCAGGTTTATTTTTTTCATTTTTTTTTTCATTTTTTCTTTAATGCAAGAAATTAAACGAAAACTGTATACCGTCTCTTCACCTTGCTACATAACTAAGACGCCTGTTTCACTTTAGACTATAGCTCTCTCTATATCTTTAATCCCATAATTCCATTCGATCTATCTACTCTTATTTCACCGCACTCAACGTGAGTACTCTACACAATGCTGATCTACGATAACACTTTTCCATAATGATTCCTTAGAGAAGACAACACACCTTGTTATAGATTTGTAAATGTTATATCAATATAAACCGCAGGCTGTAATCCAAAGTCAGGCAAAAAAAAAAAAATAACAACTTAAGTCTAAAAATAGACTCACTCTTTTTGTACCGTCGTGAAGACATTGATTTCTCTCCCTGCGTCTAGGGTGGGGATGAGATAATCGCCAGCCCCCGGGGGGTAGGGGGAGCTCACACGAGCACAGGCACTCGTCAGCAAACTGGGGCAGGGACCACCTGCAAGGATGAGAAGCAGGGACCACCGGCACAGGTGAGAAGCAGGGACCACCTGCAAAGGTGAGAAACAGGGATCACCTGCACAGGTGAGAAACAGGGACCACCTGCACAGGTGAGAAGTCGGGACCACCTGCACAGGTGAGAAGTCGATTCTGACAGGCGACCGTTGTAACGCAGTGGCCACTGTCGAATAGGTTTTAGCGACTGTAGTTAGCCGTTTTTGGAAAACGTCGATAGCTGTTCTTAGCGACTGTCAATAGCTGTTTCTGTTGACTGTTGAAAGCTGTTCTAAGTGAGCTAGCTGTTTTTGGAAAACCCCGATAGCGATTTTAGCGACTGCCAACATCGGTATCTGTTGACTGTTGATAGCTGTTCTTAGCGACTGTAAATAGCTGTTTTTGGAAAACATCGATAGCTATTTTAGCGACTGCGAATAGCTGATTCTGTTGATTGTTGATAGTTGTTTTTAGCGACTGTAGTTAGCTGCTTTTGGAAACGTCGATAGCTGTTTTTAGCGACTTTATGTAGCTGTTTTTCGAAAACGTCGACAGCTGTTCTTAGCGACTGTGGTTAGCTGCTTTTGGAAAACGTCGATAGCTGTTTTTAGCGACTGCCAACATGTTTCTGTTGACTGTTGATAGCTAATTTTAGCGACTGTAGATAGCTATTTTTGAAAACGTCGACAGTTGTTCTTAGCGGCTGTAGCTAGCTGTTTTTGGATAACGTCGATAGCAATTCTTAACGTCGGCCAACATCGGTTTCTGTTGACTGCTGATAGCTGTCTTTAGCGACTATATGTAGCTGTTTTTGGATAACGTCGATAGCTGTTCTTAGAAGCTGCGAATAGCTGTTTCTGTTGATTATTGATAGCTGTTTTTAGCAACTGTAGCTAGCTGTTTTCGGATAAAGTCGATAGCTGTTCTTAGCGACAGCCAACATCTGTTTCTGTTCTGTTGAAAGCTGTTCTTATTCATTGTCTTTATCTGTTCTTGGCCACGATTGATAGCTGTTTCTTGCAACTGTATATTGTTATTCTAGGAACCGCCAATAGCTGCTTCTGGCCATTTTCTATAGCTGTTCTTTGCGACTCTCTATAGCTGTTCTTTGCGACTCTCTATAGCTGTTCTTTGCGACTCTCTATAGCTGTGCTGGCGAGCGTCTAGTACTGCTTCTGGTGACTATCGACTGACGACAGATGATAACTTTCCTTGAAAACATCGATAGCAATTCCTGAGGAAAATCGCGAACTACTTCTAGCGGCTGTTGAAATTTATGTGTGTAGTAGCTCAACTTTTTCGCGACCAATGCGCAGACATATTTTCTATTTTTAATTTGCTCGAGGTATTTGAAAAGTGAAATTTAGGGTATCGAAACAAATTGAGATCAGTAGAGCACATCGATTATCGATATTTAGACAAACTATAGCCACGCAATGTTTGTATTACAAGTAGACATTGGGACAAACTATAGACCCCTCAAGGTTTACAAAGTATAGATCCCTCAATGCTTGTACTTCAAGTAGACATTGAGACACACTATGGACCCATCAATGCTTGACAAACTATAGACCCTCTATGGTTATATTACAATTAGACATTGTCACTAACTATAGACCCTTCAAAGCTTAACAAACTATAGACCCTCTATGGTTATATTACAAGTAGACATTGAGACAAACTATAGACCCCTCAAAGCTTGACAAACTATAGACACCTCAATGCTTGAGAAACTATATCTCCCTCGATGGTTGTATTACGAGTAGACATTGAGATTAACTATAGCCCCCCTCCCCCCCCCCCCTTGATGGTTATATAACAAGTAGACATTGTGACAAACTGGTACACAACAGTTGATATCTCTAGTGAATTACTCGTAGAATTTTTTCATTTCGAACCTGACTTCCCAAGAGGCAACTAAGTGAGAGTTCACCTGTTTCTGTGGCCTCGGTATATGAATGGATAGTCTGGTCAGTAGAACGCCCTGCCGCCTTTACAGCCTGCCTTGCTAACAGAGTGCTAGCCTTGCCAACCCGAAGGTCTCGAGTTCGAATCATGTTTGAAGTCCGTATAACGTTAATGAGTCCACCCAGCTCTGATTGGTACCTTACTCAATTTGGGGAAAATCCAGGTATTACTTGAGTCAACGGATAAATTACTAAAACATACACAACAGCAATAGCAGAAATGTAAGGGAATGCCTATAACAAGGGTCGGCAACCTTTTGAGATGGAAGAGCCAAAGGTTACATTTTACAAAATTTACCAGTTTTTAAAGAGCCACATTTTTGTTTTCAATATTTGGTATTTGATTAGGATTATGTAAATAAAGTTGATTTGTTATTTAAAATAAATAGCTTTAACTATGAAATGATATTAATCCATTAAAATTATACACATGTTTCGCCAAAATAATAAACTTTGTAATCAAATTATATAACTATTGGACTATCCCTATCCCAATCCTGTTTAGAAGCTCTTAACTTTTATTATTTTTTTTTTGTTTATCGACATGTCCTGTTATGGCGGTGTCTCCCATTAGCCAGTCAGGCCTCAACACGGCAAACTCCGACTAACTGGCTTGGATATCGGTTTGATTACCGTGTATCAGTCGCTTCTGTCCTTTGGTTCTCACCAGGCTTATCTGCTACCCTGTAGGGTAGACTCGTACCCCACCGTCCAGTACCCGGCTCAACCGTAAGAAGGTGAAAACTAAAAAACAACGTCACTCACGACAAATTCATGATTACTGACGAATAGGGAAATTCATTATGAATAAAATAACATTCCAAATGTAACGATTTTCGAAAATGTCGGCATGTGGGCAGTGGCAAGAAAGGATCTGTTGCCACGAGGCTGGCTACAGCACGGCTTTGGAGCTGGGCTGGGTGCCCAAGCGTCTATTAGCTGTACGTGTACTCTACTCCACCTATTATCACTGTTCTCTGATGAGTGTTTTTATTCTGTTTAAAGTTGTGTTCCTTTACAGTATAATATTTTTTTTAATGAGTTTTGAAAGTGAAATAATATAACTATTAATATTTGTGCAATGAGCTGGAGAGCCGCATCTTGCCATCAAAAGAGCCGAATGCGGCTCGCGAGCCGCAGGTTGCTGACCCCTGGGCTATAATGTTTTGGTAAAATCTTTTTCATTTCAATATATATCCTAATTTATAAAAGCCCAATGTGCGCACATCTCTCTCTCTCTCTCTCTCTTTCTCTGTCCGCAAAAAATTTTCGCCGGACATCACGTCAGAATCGGCAGCGATATATCGAGAATTTTTTACGGACTTTTGTTGAAAATAACATGTTAGATGTTTTAAATGTATAACCACAATTTTATTTAAAGAAGAAACATAAAAATTTAAGGCGTATTCGAATGTAGAGAAACAGTATTATTTATGCAACCGGAAAAGCATTAATATATGTGAAAAAGAACGCATAAAACTGTGACGTCACTATTGCTTATACATTAACTATTGACGTCATCTGCCTAAATAGCGAAGATGTTAGTGTACATTAAACCACGCAGGTGGTGCGGGTTCGAGACACACCAAGTCAACTTGGTTAATGTATTTATTTTTATTATGCTCGGGCTAAACTTAAAAAAAAATTCTTTTAGGAATCTAGATCTAGATCTAGATTGTCGGGTGTCCGATAGGGCACTTCCCGGCGCCGCAGGCGCTTCAAATTTGGCAGGATCTTGCCTTGGGGCGACAGAACACGGGGGCCGGTTGGCCGAAAAGTCTACGATGAGGGGGTCAAAACTGACCTCGACTGACCGGTACCTTATATGAGCTATAAATCGAAAAAAAATGTCCACGGATTAAACCTCTTCATAACTCTTGAGGTCGTAGACCGACCCTCGGGCGAATTAATTAAGCATGCAAATTCTCAATGTTTTCGAAAGCCTAAGCGAAGCTGGGCAGCATGCCTAGTCTACTGTAAAGCAGCTAAAGAACTATGTATCAATACACACATTTAAATCGAACTAATTTTTAAAAGTGACCACGTCTCAATATTAAATGTTTGATCTCAAAGTTTATGTCTTAAAAATAAATGTGTGGTCAATACAAATTAATAAGTTCTTAAGATTTTAACTCCTTCAGTCATTTGTCTTGGTCTAGTAAAGTGTCAATTATTAACATAACGTTAACACGTCAAGAATTATTATCATCCAGTAAAGTGCTTAATCGGCAGGGTATTGTCCCTTTAATCCCTCTGTAAACATCGACCCAACAAGCGATTAACCCTAGTTAAATTATGTAGCGTAATTATATTCATTAATTTAGATTTTTTTCGTATTATAACACATCATACCATCTCAAGGTTTGCAAACCACCGTATGTATGACTTTATATAAAATGTATAGTGCCCGCCCTCCTTCTCATTGTATAACATTTCTAGTTATACACCTCCCTCACAGCTTCTAACTACAGATATTTTTTTAAATTATAAATAAAATAATGCTACAATAGGAATTTGCGTGGTCGGGTCGGTAAAGCTTCCTAGTTTGAACCCCAAAGCAGATGAGGCTCGGTAGCTGGGGACGACAACTCTTCTAGGAGAGACAACTCCAAAATCAAACAACTGCTGCCTTGTAGTTTGTTCTTGGTTGGACAAAGGCTATGGAAGCAAATCCAAAAAGAAAAGCAGGCTGAAATCGGAGTCAATGGTCTCAATGGCGCATAACCAGTTGAAACGTATCCTTAATTGTGATGAAGGCGTGGTCGAGTCGGCAAAAAGCCCATGGTTGATAAATTCGAAAGAAAAAGTCTCGAGTTCAAACCCTCTGGCAGATAAGGCTCGATCCTCTCCAACACTAAAAATTAAGAACGAAGAAGAAGAAGAAGTTCTTGGATGGACAAAGGCTATGTAAGGAAGTCAGAAAATAGAAGCAGGCTGAAATCACAGCCAATGGTCTCAATTGCGAATAACCAGTTGAAGCCTACACTTAAACATGCTTGAATGAATCCCTTCAAACTATAAAATTAAGAACAATGAAGAAATAAGAAGTCAGGAAAACTGACAAATGGAAATCCACAATAACTAAGAAATTTGAATAGGTCAAAATGGCTATGGAAGGAAATCAGAAAAGAAAAGGAGGCTGAAATCGGGATAGGGTGCTTAACAAGATGACACGTAATACTTAATTGTGTTGGAGGAAATCACATCCAACATTAGAATTTATAACAAAAGAAAAGTAAGAAGAGTGGCAAATGCATGTTACATCTTTTAAAAACAAGTCGAAAAAAACGTAATGTGGTGTTAAAAAAAAGAACAATGTCGACTTATGATCGACTTTTGGATCTACCAATTTATATAACCAAGTCTTGATTTACCAAATTTAGGTCAATTTAGGACAATGTTTTATAGCATTGGTTAATAATACTACCTTACCAAATGTATCATAATTTAACGAAATTATAAACCACATCATACGTCAGAGGCGTTGTATAGCACATACACGATGTTCGTTTTCTTAACTCTAAGAAGATAAAACCGACATTATTTTTTCTAGATACAATTTATGTTTACTACGTAACAACATTGTATATGAACCCGGTACGAATAATATTTCTTAAGTGTAACCACGTGAAACCAGGATTAAATAATTAACAAACTCTGATTAGGTTTTTAATAAGATGCACTTTAATCCAAAATCGACAACTCTGGCAAAACATTTAATAGCAAATATTATCTTTGACGTCAAGGAAAGGGTTCAAGAAAAATATGATATTTTGTTTAACGAACCGATGACGTTTCCAGGAGGGCGAAGGTTAATGCGGCGTTATAATTAGGTGAATAATAATCAAGCACTATCGTTTTACTAGGTCTAGTGTCTTCCTAAACAAAAATGTTACATTTCGGCTGATTCCAGATTATATATATATATATATATATATATATATATATATATATATATATATATATATATATATATATATATTGATATGTATGTGTTTGTGTGTGTGTGACAGTAGGTATATACTGTTGACCGTTAGTGTTAGCAAGATGAACAAACACAGTTCTATACACCGGAAGTACTCCAAACATCTCTTTAATTTTAAGTGAAATGCCAGGAACTGATAACATTGGTTTGAAAATAAACATTGAGTAAAAAGGAAAACAACCTCCCCGCTAAACCAATTATAAAAATCGTTAAGTCGTAAGCCAAGTCTCGTCTTTCCCGGCATTGACGGGATGTTGACGAGAGTTGGACGAAAATGGAGGATTCTCTACCATTGTATTGACTAGTATTGAATACCGGTGCTGGAGTCTTGTCGAGCCGGCTGCTAGAAGAACCGGTAGCCGGTCGAAGGATCCGGTTTCGTGAAATATAATCCACGTAGTTTCCTGGCACGGAGACTTGTTCTAGAACTTCAGAACGACAGAAGTACGCCGTATCACAGCTTTATGGTTGAACCAACAACACTTCTTTGGGGAATATCCGAAATGACGTTTCTTATTGGAATAGATAGACTAACTCATAAACTTTGTGAAACAGGTAAAACGCGAACCTTCACCGATAGAAAATAATGATTGTGTCTTAGAACATTTAAAATGAATGCCCAAATAGTAAACCATCTCACTTAGATTACAGCAGTTAGCGACACAGTGATTGTATCAAAATGGATGCTTGAAGTTTCAAACAGTGTATGTAATTAACGCCAAGAAAACCAAACTACTGATGATTGCAGTAAATTTCTCTGATACTGTTGATGGTAAATATTTTAGTTGTAATACAAGAACATGGTGCTTAGCGTAATATATACCGTCCTCAGTATCTTGCATCGTAATAGCAGATACTAACAGTAAATCCGTTAAAAAAAAATTACAATTGATACTTTGATACGTGCGGATATAAGAAAATAGTCGGCGTCATGTAGTATTTAACATATACGATATTTATTATTACTAACGCCATATATGGGACGGCGTGGTCGAACGGTAGAGTGTAAGACAATGAACTTTACAGTATCGAGTTCGAATCTGGGTTAAAGACAGTAGCACAATAACATCCCGAGGTCACAGAAGCAGATGAACTCTACTTCACTTGGCCCGTGAACCTTACCTTACTTTTCAATTTCTAATGACTTGAAAAGTAAATACAATACTACAAAAACTTTTTTAAAAATCTTAATTTAATAAATAAAAATGCATACATGTTAATGTACAAACCACCAATCTATCCTTCACATATAAAAACATAGAAAAGTGTAACAAAAACCATTAAATGTATCAAATAAAGTAGCTCCAATTTCCAAGACACAAAAACACGCATTTGTTTGTTTTTGTGTCACCGTGCTAAAAAATGAACGTGCACTGTACCGTGTAATTTAAATTGATTTAACCTTAAAAGGTTTCACAGCTGGTTGTTATAGAGCATTCCCTTGCAGGAGTCTGTTATTGTTGGCTGAGCATCTCTACAATTATAGACAAAGGGGTTACATTTGTAGAATACAAACATCTAGTAATTGGTCCCTACGGAGTAGGCCTACACTTCAAACAAACAGGGCTGGTAAGTAGGTCACCAACCAGTTCTATGGCTCATGCAGGTTTGATTGAGCCGTAGAACTGGTTAGTGACCTACTTACCAGCCCTATTGGCAAGACGAGGTAGAAAACGTGAAGCTACGTGAGATGTAAGGACAGGGAATAGTAGAAACGCAAATTATGGAGAAGAAATGGCGACAGACGACACAGACTTAAGCGAGATAGACCTTGGAGTAGAACCGCCGGGGTAAGTGACGCAGGGTTCGACCCAGGCAGAGGCGTAGCGACCCATCCCGGCGCCCGGGGACAAACTTTCAATTTGGCGCCTCCCTCGGGAGCAAAGTTTCAATTTGCATCCCCTCTCAAACTTTCGATTTGTACCCCCACCTTAAACTTTCGATGTGTACACCCCACCCTCAAACTTTCGATTTGCATCACACCCCCCTCAAACTTTCGATTTGCACCCCCCATTCAAACTATTTATAATGCAAAAATGCAACTAAAATAACATTTTAACTTGTATTTCCAACCCATTTTGGCACCCCCTAAGGTCGGCGCCCGGGGACATATGCACCCCCCCCCCTCGCTTCGCCTCTGGACCCAGGAAGACGTGGACATGTAGCGTGCTGGGGGAGGCTGAAAGAAGAGGAAGGAATTGGGAACAGTTAAAAAGAGTGGCAGGAGACGGTGGGGAGTGGGAAGCTTTGACATCGAACGAAAAGGGGAAAACGGTGATGATGTGTATATATTTGTATGTCGGAAATTTTAGGCTAGGAGTTAACAATGTGTAACTATGATGTACATGCTACAAAGGGATATGGGATAATGGGATAATACTAGGATTAGGCTTGATCATAAAAACTCTATTGAATAGATAACAAATAAGATGTGCTGCAGAACAAATAGTCTATGAGCAATAAAAGGCAATCATTCATGGTACGACCAGTATAACAGATGTTAAGGAAAATAAGAAAAAACATACGTACTCATACTAGAGAAAAGAGGTATGCGGTAGAGGAAATTAAAAGATAAAAAAGCAAAAGAATATGGGGTTGGTTTCATGATCTGAGACGTATAATAAGCTATAAGATTATACTTATATCTACTGGTTGAAAAGGTACAAGGTAAGTCATTTATGTCTTGGGTATCAAACCATGTTACTTTGATATATATGTAAGCCATGGTAAGTAAATAATGGGTCCATTAATTCTTTATAATAAGTTATAAAAATCAGTCGATTAGATGGCTAACTGCAAAATATTTGTTCGAAAAGATCAAAGAAGAGTGCAGAGTTTCTTCCAGGCATCTATTTGGGGGGGGGGGGGGGGGGGGGGCTTCCCGAAGAAAGTCTACCCCCCCCCCCCCCCTCGAAAGAAATGTAATTTATATAAAAAATATATACTTTTAACTGTGTCCGCCCCCATGGAAGCCTTAGTCCTCCTGAAGATTTCAAATGCCCCTCGGAGAAAAAAGTCTGGAAGAAACACTGGATGAGTGAATAGTAACGACAGTCCACATCCAGAGTACTGTCTTCATAACTCTTACTCGCGCATATATATATATATATATATATATATATATATATATATATATATATATATATATATATATATATATATATATATATATGTCCATACAAAATATACATTACAATTGGGATGCTGGGATTTACCAATACAGTCTAATGGCCGACACTCTCAGCACACAATACAAATGGAGTCATATAATTCGCACGTGAGAGAATATCTCCCAACCAGACAAGAGCTACGTCACCACGCCTCCAACCCGCCTGCCTGATGGCTCAGCTCCATCTGTTTCTTTCTAGCAGACGTCAAAGTTAATGAGGCGGCAATGTTTGAACTAAGTGCGAAATGTAATCAAAAGATGGATGGGGTTTTGTAATACTTTCATCCGGGGTTTTTTTTCGGTTTGTTTCGTGGCGATGCGGAAAGATGGACGCCTTTCACAGGTGTTAGGGTTGGAGGTTATGTGACGTAAGCATTTGGGATTTGTTTGGTACACTTTTAAAAATATAAACCAAAAACATGAAATTAGTGAGTTTGTTTTGTAAATTGTTGGATTGTGATGTGTTAATTTATTACAGATTTTTTTTTAAATATTTGTATTTAAAAACAATAGATAGTTAGTATTTCGAATACTAAACAACAAGATTTAATACAACTTAATTTCATATTTTATGATAATTATCAAATCAGCTACATGTGTCCAATTTCATGAGCATTGAAATTTTTTGTTCGTGTAGGTTTTTTGGTTGACAATGTGTATTGTGCAATGCACGATTTGACTATTACTTTATTCGAGACAGCAATTTGTAAAACGGGTGGATTAAATCGAAAAGTCTAGAAAGACTGATAAACCGAAGACATTGAAATACAAATAATTTAACTTAGTAATGACATACGAATTTAATTTAAGAAGTTCATTAGTATGGAAGAAAGTGAAAGAGACCTATAAAAAACAAAAAATGCGACGTTCTATTATAGTACGGAAAACGCAATATTAAGACACAATATACGATGACAATGTAGTCTACGGGTACAAATACCATTCAAATAAAAAGAGCTGGATAGGTAATACTTTTTTTATACCAGTTTTACATTAATCATTCAAGATTTATACTCTAACACTATATTTGTATAATTTCCTACCGAATACAATTTTCTAAGACAGCGATGTCGAATTTTTATTTCATCTTTCAAACATTGCACCCACTGTGGTGTAGAAACATCACGTGCGCTTGGCAGTAATTTAAAAATCACCTCTATAAAAAAAAAGCGGAAGGATTTAACGAAACAAAACAGTAACAACTGAAGACACGCGAGATGCTGGGGATAGATGATTGGGATAGAGAAGGATTTCTCGTTCAATTGAACTTGGCCTAGATTCTCCTGTGCTTACTTCGTCAAGTCGTTCAGTGCAAACTGTCTTACAGTTAAATTGAATGAAGAAACACAAATCCTCTTTAGACCTAGATATCTAGTGGGTAGATGAAGTAGAGTTCAAATGTTTCTTGACCTCTGCACATGAAGGGCAAAAGTGGTCAGCACTATGCCTAGTCGCACTATCTTTCCCTAACATGAGTTAAGTAAAGTTTCCCTTTCAAAACCTGACGGTCTATGGGGCAAGTGAAGTAGAGTTCACTTGTTTCTGTGACCTCGGCATATGAAGAGATAGTGTGGTCAGCACTATGCCCAGCCGCCTTTACTTTCCCTAAAGTGAGTTAGGTACCCACTCAGGGACAGTCTACTGACTAGAACCCGGATTCGAACTCGAGACTTATGGGTTAGCAGTCCAGCTCTCTACCGCTAGACCACTCCCTAACATGAGTTGAGTACCCATTAGATATGTGTAGACTAAGAAGCATTCTACTGACTTGGAATCGTATTCGAACTCGAGACTTTCGGGTAAGCAGTTTGGCGCTCTATCGATTAGACCACGCCGTTCCATCAATCGAAGGAAGGATTCATCCTATTGTATCAGACGATATTGAAAACGCTGTGGTCGGTTCGAAGAGCATATAGCTGCTAAGCGAAAATTTGAGAGTTCGATCCCCCGGGCAGATGATGCTATTTAGTTATGGATAGCAATACATCTAGGAGAGATAACTCCGAAATCAAACAGCAGTGGATACCTTTAGTAGAAGATAAGATTACCAGACTTTGTTTAGTTTCAACATAATTCAATTCTAAATCTGGTGCTACATATAGTACTTTAGACCAGTAGTTCTTAACCTGGGTTCTATTGTACTACATAGCGTGGTGTTGATTTAAAATTCGAGTTTTATCTAATTTTTACTAGATCTACTTTGTGAATTAATACTCTAAGTAAAAAAACCAAACCATTCATTGACATTGATTCAAGGCAAAATAGGATCATCAATGGAAGCTGATCAACTAAACGGTATGCAAATTATGATAGAGGCTTGTATTATCAACCTAATATTATAACTAATTAGTAAATTAAAAAAACAATTTTAAAATTATAATTGAATTGAATTACGCAAGTTAAAAAGTTATCTTTATGTAACCAGTTAATGATTTTAACCGATTGTGATACTCTAATCTAGCTTAGTATCTAGATAAGACGCACCCACAAACAGCGTTCACCCATGCACGATTCAGAACACCCCAGGGTACGCATTTCGAAAAGGAAAGTTCCATTTCGTTTAAAGTATGACCAGAGCGATTTCAGAAATGTGATGGTCCAACTTTTTGTTTAGTCCAAGACTAAAAATAAAACAAAGTATGACGTAATCAAATCGTCCCCGAAGACTGCGGGAAATCCCAGTCGAAATCTGATGTTGCGCTATACAAAGATACGGATCTTCAGCAAGGTATAAAAGTGATTATAGTTGGTTTAAAAATACGTGATAAAATAGTTTGAATATTTAATTTGGTCTGTAAGTTTTAAAAACACATTTCTTTTTAAGTACGTGATTAAATTGTTTTTTTCTTCTAGATAAACTCATACGCGAAAATACTAAAGCTACCTATAGAAATGGCAAATGTTTTATTAAAATGCATTATAAAGAAACGTAGCCTGTAATTATTGTAGTTTTAATTTTATCATTAAATAAACATCAAGTGTTTTATCCAGCATTTCATACGTTTCTTGTCCTCGGCATATAAAGGGAAGGTGTGTTTAGCATTACGCCCAGACGCTTTAAGCTTTTACCCAACTATAGTCAGGTACCCATCAGAGCTGGGTAGACCCAGGCACGTTATGCAGTCAATATTCCTAACCGAGATCCGCTTTTGAGACCTTATGGCTATAAGCTCCATGCTCTACCGCTTGACTTAGATGTTCTTTTGTAAACATTTAAAAAATATAATTTTGTTTTGACAGGCTTAGTTTTTTTTGTATTACAGATGTAGCCACTTAACATCCAATGTGTTATGACACTTCAAAACGTCTCAAATAGACTTTAATTTAAATCTAACAATATATTTTGACATGCAACAATGTAACAAATAAAGCGTGTTCAAAATGATGAATACAACTGCGGTTAACGCAATTATCCGTTTTTTACCTACCGATTGTTTATATTACACCCATCGCAGCTTACGTGAGTACATGTCATTGCTAGTTCGATTACACGGATTAAGACGCAGTGAAGCGTGTGATTAAAACAGCTTAGCCGTGATCGAATGATTAGGTGAACGGCGATTGCTGTGTCGCTTGATTGGTACATTGCTTTTGCAATTTATACTTTTTTTTTTATTACGATAGAGGTTATAAAGGTACAATAGACGGTTTTAGTCAAATTAATTAGAACTAATCCGAATAATATGTAGAGAAATTGGTTAACTTTGACTTCAATATTTATTATAATATTGAAGGGTATTTGCACAAACATAAAAAAGTATTACGTGTCAACATTGCATTCGCCAATTTGAATTTAGCCTTCTTTTCATTCTGATTTTGCTTCGATAACCTTTGCCCATTCAAGTTTTTAAAAACTACAAGGCAACAGTTTGCTTTTAGAGTTTTCTCCCCTAGATGTGATATTGTCCCCAGCTAATGGGAGCAATCGGCCCGGGGGTTCGAACTGGGGACTTTGGGAATAGCCAGCTTATGTTTTCCTGCCCGACCATACCGCTTCCTTTGGAAATCCGATTCAATTATTATATACTTTTTGATAAGCTATTCAAACAATATCGTTTTTAACTGTGTTCCTTACAGACTTTTTTCTTCGGTAGGGGGAGGGGGGGGGCACTTGTTATTTTCGTGAGGGGGGGTGGGGGGGGGGCTACATTTTTATGGGGGAGGGGAGGGATGGGAGGAGGGGGGACACTGGGAATAGTATATGTTTTCTATATAAATTCCATTCCGTTCATGGGAGGAGGGCGGTGTAACACCCCTACTCCCCGGATATATGCCTAAAAGAAACTCTGATTTTAATGTCAAGATAGTTGGCACACTCATTTCCCTATTGAATACTCGTTTTGATCATTGCAATGGAACATTCTACAAACTGAATATAAGTAAAAAAAGTGCAGTTACTAAGCCATTACCGATAAACTATATATATATATATGTAATAATCAGAATGATTAAATTCGTTCTGTACTCAACTCTACGTCTTTCGTGTCAAGAAAACCATTTTGAATGATTAAGAGATTGGCATCCAATGATGACGTATTTCCGCCGACGCCATGATTATGTAAACATTCGTCTACTGGTCTATGTTTGATGTGGGGTAAGTGGGGGTGTCTGCCTGCTTTCAAGGGAGGCAACAGAATGTTTGAACTCACGAATTGTTTCCCCATTGCTGACGCACTGTGTTTGGAGTTGTCTCAGCCTATCAAAGGGTATTTAACTATTTTAGGGAACTGTTTATGGTTATTGTTTTTTTAACGTTTGGTCTCTCGCTCTCCTGATATATATACATACATATATATATATATATATATATATATATATATATATATATATATATATATATATATATATATATATATATATATATATATATATATACCAATATATATATATATATATATATATATATATATATATATATATATATATATATACCAATATATATATATATATATATATATATATATATATATATATATATATATATATATATATATATATATATATATATATATATATACCAATATATATATATATACCAATATATATATATATATATATATATATATATATATATATATATATATATATATATATATATATATATACATGTATATATATAATAAACATACTAATACGCAAACGAAAATGTATGGATATATATATATATATATATATATATATATATATATATATATATATATATATATATATATATATATATATACCAATATATATATATATATATATATATATATATACCAATATATATATATATATATATACCAATATATATTTATATATATATATATATATATATATATATATATATAATATATATATATATATATATATATATATATATATATATGTATGTATATATATAATAAACATACTAATACGCAAACGAAAATGTATGGATATATATATATATATATATATATATATATATATAAATATATATATATATATATATATATATATATAATATAGGTTTAACAAATGAAGCGCTAAGGGATTGTGCGCAGTTGGCCTGAATATTTGTTTTTAACAGTCGCCATTATTGCGCGCGCTAAAAATGATGGGGCAGTCCAATTAGGAGGGACATAACTTAGTGGAACTTCCCGTTGCGCCGTTGCGTGTTGCGGCATGAAATACAATGCAGCGCCGCGGCTGGGGATTACCGTTTTATTTTATTTCTCGCATTCGAGGGGAAATAACCGGCGAGAAAAATGCGATAGCAATAACAGTAAAACTATATGCAAGGGAGGGTAATATTTTTTTTTTTACCCCCGCCTTCCCACCTCACAAATAATTTAATGAAATGGTGTGAAATTTCTTCTCAACACGGGAAGCTAAAAAGATGGAATCGAACAGAAAGGATAAAAATTTATCCTACGAAAATGATGGAACAAATTATACATTATAATGTGTTTCTTCAACAGAATGATACACAGAATTGTAATTATACATGCACGACATTTAATGTGTTGTCTCACGCAAGCGACATTAGTATTAGGACATTTTATAAAACGTTTCAATAAATCTATTTTATCTACAAAGTAGTTGATAACTAATATGACCGAGGTATTATTGAAGTTAGGTGAGCAGTTTTCAACAATTGTGTATGAAAAAGAGATTTTTTAAAAAGTTGAGCTGAAATGAATTAGCTTAAAGACACAATTTATCAAATAAACCTACCGTTTCGTTTGACACAGAGATAATCTAATGTATGTTACAGGTACGGGTATAGGTAGAGGGGTCATACATAAATGACGTCACGCTTTTTTTGACAATTTTTACCTCCCCCCTCTCCTCCGTCACACATCGTCACAAAAAGCAAGACCCCCCCTAAAATGACGTCACACCTCAGCATAACCCCCCCCCTCAAAATTGCTGTTTAATTTTTCTCAAAACATCGATATTTTTTTCCAAAATCATGTCAGAACTCTGTCAACATAGAGTTTTTTTATCACTTCCTATTAAAACGGTTTTCCAAAAGGCGAAATAAAGGCTAAAAACTCGTTTTCTAATATTGCATTTTTATAATGCAAAAGTGTGACGTCACACCATCTGACCCCCCCCCCCCCCTCCCCCGCATCACACACCGTCACAAAATTGCGTACCCCCTCCCCCTATGAGTGTGACGTCATTTATGGACGACTCCAGAGGTTCAAGAACAGGTACAGCTATGGGTATAGGTGTAGTTACATGATTGGGTTAGGGGTATGAATATCGATTAGGAAAACAATATCGGATAAGGGAATATACATAGGGAATCGATAAGACAGCAAAGTGGAAAATTAAATGGCATAGGAACAGAAATAGGGACACGAATGTGTTTAAGATAGGGAAAGCGATATAGATAAAGAAAAGGATAACTAAAAGTAGAGAAAAAGGATATGGATAACATTAGAGAAACGAATTCGATAGTGATAGAGACAGAGACAGACAAAGGGAAACGGATATGCTTTAGTGATAGCGGTAGCAAAAGACAAAATAATAATGATAGAGATAGAGCTAATCAGGAATAAATATAAGGATGAGACAGGGATATGTTTCTCTATGTTTGAATTTGGGCTTGTGATTGTGGTTTTAATTAAGTTTAGTGATATGAATATTTTATTTAGAGTCAATATTTGCGCACAAACATTTAATTAAAAAATGTACACACACACACACACACACACACACACACACACACACACACACACACACACACACACACACACACACACACACACACACACACACACACACACACACACACACACACATATATATATATATATATATATATATATATATATATATATATATATATATATATATATATATATATATATATATATATGCGTGTATTTGTTTGTGTGTGTGGTTGTGTTAGTGAGAGAGAATGTGATACACTAAGATGACACTGAACCCTACAAGTACGGTAGTACATCTAATACTGTTAACTTATATGTTCAAAACCTACAATTAGTATCAGAGTGCTGAAATGTTAGATAACGTATGTGTCTCCCAGTACATTTCAAGCACAAAAAAGTAATAATACAAGCACTTTATTTAGGAAGGCACGACAAGGACAATCTGCTTATTTTGCGGTTAATTGAAATAATGCGGGCTACACAAATCATTAGAACTGTCGAGCCGGTAGGAAATATTGAATGTTGTAAATGGTGATGTTGTATATAACAAGGGCAGAAGTGAAGCGAGGCGCGGGCGGGGGCGGAGGGTGCCGACCGCACCGGGTGACACCATTTAGGGGGGGGGGGGTGACACCAAGACAGAATATTGCAAAATATATAGAAAAAAATGAACTAATGATTAATTAGAGATTTTTTTAATGGGGGAGGGGGGTGACACCAACTGCAAAATGTACAGAAGAGTGCTGTACTGGGTGACACCCGACATAGCTACACCACTGAAAAAGGGGTCCAATCAGTTGTATTAGGTGCACATGTATGTGTGAGAGTTATGTATATTTAAATTGTTTATGTATGCTATATGAGGGGCTATATTTATATACAAAGGGGAGGGGTGATTCTAGAAGTTAACGATTTGAGTAATTGGTGTATTTCTGCTAAAAATATACTTAGAAGTGAGCATCATTTATAAAGAAGTAAATAAACACTTTCAAAACCGCGAATTATTTTGTGAATATACAAAAACACACATGCACACTGTTTTTATTCAGATTAATATATAATTATAAAAGAAAGTTAGTAAAAGAAATAACATTTTAACAAGTTAAAAGTAAATAGACCTTTTTCTCAAAAAAATAAATAAATAAATAAATAAAAAATCTACGATTCCTTGATCATGTGACCAAACTATTCTAATCACGTGATCAAGAAATCACCAACCATCCTCTGACTGAGCGAATCAATGACGAGAAAAGATTCTCAGGTGAACAAGGACAAAACGATTGAGTCCTGTGTGCATACACCTTTCACAAAACAACTACAACCATATTGGAACCAACCGATACGGTGAATCAACATTTCAATGATTGATTGAGTATTGATCTAGTTCGATTTCTGTTTCTTAAATCGCTTTGCTGTAGGAAAACCTGAGTACAACAGGAAACACGTTGTTACTACGTGTAGTGGTTAAATTATTACACAAATGAATCACACGGGTAATTAGTACAGTAATTCTATAACTTGTGATTATTTTAAGGAAGTGATTGTATCAGCCTAGACGCTTAGAATTTTTGAATACGAATGTAGTTAATAGTTAATGGTGAAGGCAAATAGTTTGTGGTCTAAAGTTGTTGATTGAATTGAGAATAGAAAGACGAAAGGTTATTTTTTCATTGATGGTGGTTAAGGATAGGACGATGGTTGATGTATACAAGACAAATAGTTTTTAGGCAAATTATATCTAGACAAAATATCTCATGAAAAATATATCAGGAAAAATATTTCAAGACAATTTATCTCAGGACAAATTATATCAGGACAAAATATATCAGGAAAAATTACCTAAACACAAAATAGAGGAGGCACATTTTCTCATGGTAAAATTTTAGTACAAAATTTTACAGAACAAAATATTACAGGACGAAATTTTACAGGACAAATTATTACAAGACAAAATATTACAGGACAAAATATTACAGGACAAAATATTACAGGACAAAATATTACAGGACAAAATATTACAGGACAAAATATTACAGGACAAAATATTACAGGACGAAATATTACAATACAAGATATAACAGGACAAGATTTCCGAGTACGATAAAACTAAAAACGAATTATTTCGTCCTAAGATATTCAATTAAGTTTTTACTTTCCCTTAATTGAGTCATGTAACCACCAGAGCTGGGTGGACTCTCTTAAGTCCAAACCGAGATCCGAACTCACAACCTTTGGGCTAACAGCCAAACGATCTACTATTCGACCATGCCGTACCTTTACGTATACGTTTACAGTTAATTCACTTAGAATCGGTTTCCAAAATAGTGTCCTTTAGTTGTATGAATTGTATATAATCTACAGACAACTATATACGTTTTAAGTCGATGAATCGTTGTGTATGTAGCATAGGTAAATGTATGTCTAGCTAGCTTTAATATTGTATCATTTGCAATCTAATAATGTGTCTACAGTGTGTCACGTTAGCTGTGTGTTATCATGATTAGCTGCTGCATACGCATCACTCTAGCTGGAAAGTGTCTACTATAAACAATCACGCTCTTACTGTAAGTGTCACGTTGAAAGTAATAGGGGTGGTAAGTAGGTCACCAACCAGTTCTATGGCTCATGCAGGTTTTATTGAGCCCTATTGTCATAATCAGATCTCTTAAAGTTTCACGGTAACTTTTATGCTATTGTGTGAATTGCAGACCATCACTTTAATTTCAACGTGTCACATATTACTGTGTTCTTCTTTAACCCTTCTTAAAAAAAAAAAATAAATAAATATATAAAATAAAATAAATAAAAAAAAAAAAACCATCACGCCGGGTGTCACGTGCTATTAAGAATACGTCACACTAAACCTCAGATCACGAAAGTAAATCTAGTACCACGGTACGCATACCGGAAGTGGATGTGAGTAAACCAACTCTCTTGGGAACTCTCGGATTCCAGAGAATCCCAGAGCTCAAAACGAGACCGGGCTATGGTACCTTACAACCCGGCAAACGCAATTTGTGCCAGATAATAGTTCGTGTATCGGAGCTCGAGAGAGAGGTTTCGGTGTCCCGGATTTTATAAATGAGGACCACATCAAACGGCAGGGAGTTGCTAAAACAGTTTGGTAAACTTAAATTTCGCAACTGTTTCTATTCTGTAATGGAATTGTAAGGAAAAATTACAATTTTAATTAAATTATAGAGCGGGGGTTAACTTATATTAAATTAGCTAAAAAAGCACGAAAAAACCCCAGAGACAAATAGAAGAAAATTAAATTAACATCTTTGTATTATCTCTTATTAGCTGCATATATATATATATATATATATATATATATATATATATATATATATATATATATATAACATTTATTAAATATATGTTATATGTATTAATATTATATAGGCCTCTCTCTCTCTCTCTCTCTCTCTCTCTATATATATATATATATATATATATATATATATAGGCCTATACATATATATATATATATATAGGCCTATATATATGCCTATATATATGCCTATATATATGCCTATATATATGCCTATATATATATATATATATATATATATATATATATATATATATATATATATATATATATGAGGAAGAGGGAGAGGTAAAGAAAATAACTTTAATGTTTTTATAAGATTCTCGTGGATACATATGACGTTGAACACGGCAATAGATTTATGACACACGTTCCAAAATAGAAAAAAAAATCTGAAATTTGCAGCATTTTTTGCCTTTTAGTGCGGAAATTGAAACCTAATAGCTGGCAGTTCATACAAGAAGGCACACGGTGTTTCTTGATATACGGGGTATCCTTTTAAATAGAAATAAACGAAGGGGGAGAAGAAGAAAAAAATTGCAAGAAAGCTATTACGCCTTCTCGTAAGGAGGAATTAGTGAAGCAATGCATTGATTTCCTTAAAGTTGGGTCTTCAGCTTGGAGTCATTACATCAGGCAGTTATAGGTGATTTCTTTTCGTTGTTCGCCTTTTGGGGTGGGTAAGAAAAAAGATGGGATAGGGATCTTTGGGATGTTTGTTGAAGGGATCGTGGCTTACAGTAAATGAGGATTGGGAGATTTTTTTTATTGAACGGCAAGTCTTTTGTGTGGAGCTGTGGGTAATATAGGCAGGGGTTGAGGAACCTTCTAGAAAGCGGCGTGGTATTTGTTATACAGGTGGCAGGTAACGTTTGAGATTCCTTTCAGCGATATAAACTTACATCGTATATACCAGTTTAGCTTAAAATTAAAAACACCTAAATCAGAGTTTCTTCCAGGCATCTTTTCCGCCTTCACCCCAAGAGGAAAGTCTACCCCTAACCCCCCCCCCCCCCCCAACCACCACACCATCCCCGAACGAAATTAAATTTATTTACAAATCATATACTTCTACCAGTGTCCAGTCACCCCCCCCCCCCCCCCCGAAAATATCAAGTGCGCCCTCCCCCGAAGAAAAAAGTCTGGAAGAAACACCTAAATATATTTTTGATAAGCATTAGCATTATATTATTACGAATATTTTTTTTAAATAGAGATTTAGCGAGGCTATAATGGAGACATTTTTAAAATATGAATTTTGATAAATTGTCGAAGGGAATGGCGACATTTCGAAATGAACAATGCAATGTCAAACGTAATAAGGAAATGTCAAAGGGAATGACGAAATGTCGAGGGGAATTATGAAATGCTAACGTTGAAGATGCTATATTAAAGTAAATGATGTTATGTAAAACAACGACACTGTGGTTGCTAACGATCATTTGCATTGTTTAAAATATGGCCACAAATGTTATTCATGCAATTAAAAAAATTTTTATACTGATCATAAACACCCAAGCGAACTGACCAAAAAACGACAAATTTACGTCCTTCAAAATCAACGATGTGTTTGCGGCTGAATAAAAACAAGAAATTAATTACCAAAGAACGCAGATAATTTCTGTTTTATTACGATGTTTACTATCAGTCGGAGACATTTTTCAACCCCTAATTACAAATAACATCATATTTTATTGATCCCTTGTCGGTCTCTATGAGGGTGAATGGCTAGTACAATTGGCTGGGTATCCCTAATCTATTCATCTTATAACAAATTATATGTCTAAATTAAGATTGCGATAAAATATAGAAAAAAAATGTACACTAATTTATAATAAATTTATTAATGTAAACTTTCCAGATCAGTGCATTAAGGGTGATATTTTCACATTTTTTTAATTTAAAAAAAAATGTTAAATTAATTTTTTAAAATTGAATTTATGTTAATGGAATATTTTTTAGATTAGTAAATTTAATAACAAACGGGGATATAACTATGAAGCAAGAGTTATGTGACTCGACGATCTAGTGCAGTAACTTCTATATATATAATTCTCTTCTGGGAGACGCTAGAAAACAAGCTGTAAGCGCGCTCCCTACCACCCACCACTACATGGTCTGGTGAGCTGTGATTCACGCTAAATGTTTACATTCGTAGAGCCGGATTTAGTGACGGCTATTAGGGGCAGATAATTTAGTTTGAAACGATTTTAAACTTAGAGGAGGTAATTAAGAGGAGGCTGCTTTCACGGGGGTGGGGGGTGTAAGGTATGGGTTGGGGGAAAGGAGGGTGGGGGTATGGGTTGGGGGAAAGGAGGTTGGGGGTAGTATCGTACTGGAATTTGGGTTTTCAAGTTGACAATAAAAATACATACTGTGTCCAAGAGAATAATTAAATGCTATAAAATATATATAGAGACACAATTATTTTAGAATATTTTACCAAGAATAAAGGTTTACATTTGGTACATTTCTTTTTACTAAAAGCGAATATATTATTCTCAATTGTATACAGATTTTTATTCTCCTCTCTATTCGTTTTTAATTAGTCAAACGAGAAAAAAAATTCTACTCGTATCTAAAAAAAAGAAAATAAAGTAGTAAATATATTTTTCATCATTTTCCCAAGACTCGCCTCCCTTTTTTATCTAGTTCCCGGGCGGGGCAGATCAAACTCTGCTGTAGTGGATTAATTCCCTTCGTAGTTAGAATAACATTAGGGGAGACGGGGACTCGCTTGGGGGATGAATACATGGGAGATCACCAGTGGAAAGGGCGATAAGTTTATTTCTGATTAGATACATGAGTTATCGTTGTTACTAGTTATATTTAATATACGCTTATTCATTTGGAAAATAGAACATTATATGTATGTATGTATGTATGTATATATATATATATATATATATATATATATATATATATATATATATATATATATATATATATATATATATATATATATATATATATATATGTATATATATATATATATATATATATATACATAAATTATAGTCAATGTATATATTAGAGAGTTGATTTTGTACAGTAGCGCCTATGTTTGTGAATAAGATGATATGCACGTATACTTATGCATAAACTTTTTCAAACGTGTGATTGCGTTTGTAATAGTAAGAGTGCACATTCGCCATAGCGTCAGTATGTGTAGGTGAGTGACGTTAAAATAACATTTAGAATACAGTCTACTATTCCAGTTATATCCGCGTGATACATTTTATATCAACTGTTTAAATATGTATGCAATACTGTGATTCTCCGGTTACGCAAATATAAATCATTCTGTGTTTGTT